>NW_013667707.1:107732-120635 GCF_000517525.1 Limulus polyphemus
ATGGAAAATCCGTTATTAAAAATAAAACAACTTTTATGAAGTTTACATTCACAGACCTGTGTTATTGTTGTGAATAGCTCAGTCATATTTTGTTCAAACTGCTGTAATTTCACGTTTGATTTGTTTCATTTATTTTATTTTTTTACTTTAATTGTTTTGGACAAATAAAGTATTAGAAAATTTCCTCATTGAATATTATATGATATAATTACTTTTCCAGAGTCCGGTTCAACCTTCTTCCCCTCAACCTGATGACCAACCATTATTGCCTCCTGTAGATGAGCCCCCAACTGAAGAGCCTATAACAGAGACAGGAGGACCAGAAAATGAACCGTCAGCAGGTCAGCCAGAAGAGGGGGCAACAGAAGAGCCAATACACGAACCTGAAGCAATAGTGGAACATGCTTCTGACGAAACTCTACCAGAACCAGGTGAAACACAAGAAACTTCATCGGCATTGGAAACAACAAGTGTCTTACCTCAAACGGAAGAAGAAAAAAAATCACTATCAGAATCAGAAACAATAGAAGGTGCTTTGCCAGAATCCCACGAAGTTGCTCCAGAGCAGGGAAATGAAACTGCAGAAGATAACTTGCCACAGCCTGATGAAGTTGCACCAGAAACGGAAACTACACAAGATGTTGTTCCACAACAAGAAACTATGTTAGAAGCAGCCACAAAAGATGATACTGTACCACAAACAGAAGAAGTTGCACTACAACCGGACACAGCAACAGCTGCTGAGTTACAACCAGAAGAAGTTGCATCACAATCAGACACATCAATGGATGCTGTGATACAACCAGAAGAAGTTGCACCACAATCAGATACAGCAACGAATGCTGAGCTACAACTAGAAGTTGCACCACAATCTGATACAGCAACGGATGTTGAGTTAGAAACAAAAGAAGTTGCACCACAATCGGACACAGCAAAGGACGCCGAATTACAACCAGAAGAAGTAGAACCACAACCGGAAACAACAGAAGCTTCAATATCTCAACCAGAAGGAACTGCAGAACCTGCTCCAGAATCAAATGCATCAGACGAAACAGCGCAAGAAACAACAGGGGATGAGAAATATGAGGCTCAAGAAAATAAGGGTCCAGAGGATGCGGTTGAAAACACTTCAGTGGAATGTTAACCATCGTTTTGCAATATAAGATATATTGCATTTTTCAGCTTGCTGGTAGATAGTGAGCTATAACTCTTGCATATTAACCAATCTTTACATATTTATACCCAAAGCTAAACCTATTTTTACTTTTCTTTAATGCTTGAAATGTTCTGAACACGTTTGTAAAAATTTCAAACAGTAACGTCATTTTATTAACATGAGGCCACCGAATCTCGTTCTTGATAACATTATATCAATTATTTAATGTAAGACATTGCAATGTTTTGTGGATACATTTTATTTCTTATACCGCCTAGCTACATTGAAAAATGTATACAATAAACATAAAACATTTTAGTTGACAGTTTGATTTTAAGACTTTTTGCAACCCGTGTGAACGTACATAAGCGTATATATATATATATATATATATATAAATATAATATATAACATGAAAATAATGTTTTCTAAGGGGAAAAAATTATCTTGAGATTTACATTAATCCTAAGCATGTGCAGAGTATCCCAAAATTCAGGCGCTATAGGTAAAATAGACCTTTCACATAATTTGTTCGATGCGTTATGCAGAAAATCCTTTTTACAACGAAGTCAAATTTTGGGAATCATGTAACTTCGAAAATAAGGGAATACTTTTCTTAAATGATGTGCTTGTTCTTGTTAAAATATGATATCTTTGACAGATATTACTAATCTTCTTTTATTTATTTTGTAGTACTTTCAGTAAAAAATGTAAATGTCACATCGTGTGTCTCAGAGAATTTTAGTGTTGCTAAAGCAAAACATGATTTGGTTACCAATAGTTTGTCAAAATTCGTCTTCATTTGTCTAGATTAAACTTGTGTGATATATGTGATTAAATCCTATTACTACTGTTTTATTGGATCACGAATATATACGAATTATTATCAGCTCTTTAGAGAAGAAAAAACGAAATTAGCTTTACAGCCGATTTTAAGAATATTAAAAAAAACGATATAAAAATTTGTGCGTGAAAATGAAAAAGAATGATTAGGTCTTTTATGGTTCATCCTTATGAACAGCGCTTGTTTTATGGTTCATCCTTATGAACAGCGCTTGTTTTATGGTTCAGCCTTATGAACAGCGCTTGTTTTATGGTTCATCCTTATGAACAGCGCTTGTTTTGTGGTTCATCCTTATGAACAGCGCTTGTTTTCGAAGCTTGACCCTACCGGTGGTCAACGGTAAGTTTACAGAGTTACAATGCCAAAATCCGGGTTCGATTCCCCCATGATGGACACAGCGCAGATAATATGGAGCTTTGTATTAAAACAAACAAACTATAGTAGGTGCAATTTTTAGATAAACTTAATAATAAATTGCAAATCCTATTTTTCGTTGTTTTCATATTGGCTTTTGGTTTATAAAAATTTCTCAAAGTGCTGTTTTATTAATGATAACTTATTTTTTAAAAAAAAGAAAAAATTGGCCCGGCATGGCCAGGTGGTTATGGAGCTCAACTCGCAATCTGCGGGTCGCGTGTTTGAATCCCCGTTTCCGAGCATCCTCGCTCTTTCAGCCAAGGGGACGTTTTAATGTTACGGTGAATTCTACTATTCGTTGGTAAAAGAGTTGGCGGTGGGTGGTGATGACTAGCTGCCTTCCCTCTTGTCTTACACTGCTAAATTAGGGACGGCTAGCGCAGATAGCCCTCGTGTAGCTTTGCGCGAAATTCAAAACAAAATTATTAGCGTTATTTTGTATATTAGTATGATATTTTTAAAAAATCATAATTAAGTTTCCAATGTTACTTAATAACGCCTAAGTATATGTTTTACAGGTGAGGATACAAAATTTACTCTAGTTTTCAAAGTTTAACGAAGACATATTTTTTTGTGATCGTAATGGGTATCAATCTGTTTGAGGGTGAGGAGTTTGGCTCAGAAATAATATTCAAGTTCAGAAACAAATTTTCAGTATACGTAATATGCTCATGGTTGAAATAATAAATTGGCAAAATTTAAAAGTTTTAAAAGTTAGTTGCATAAATTATTTTCGAAAGTGATAACCCTGTTTTGAATAAATATTTGAAAAGCATTAAAAACAAAAAAGTTAAGCGTAAACACAGACATAAAACACCTTATAGAAACCAAAGTTTATAACATAGATTTCGCTGCTTTAATTTTACTATCGTTTGCAGTAACGTTAATATTTTAGGTAGTTATAGCTGATTTGTTTATGGAGCTTTTAAATCTTATTATGTTAACCCTTCTCTTACCAATAATATCAGATATAAATATATGGCAAACGTTTACTTAAGCCTCTCTTGGTTATTGCAAGTAATATATCTTTGGTGTGTGGATTGTTTGTTTGTTTGCAATTAAGCACAAAGCTAAACAATGGGCTATCTGTTCTCTGCCCACAACGGGTTCTCGAAACCCGGATTCTAGCGTTATAAGTCCGCAGACATACCGCTGTGCCACTGGGGGCTGGTGTGTGGAAAGAAACAGTTTTTAGAATAGTGTTACATAATGGGTTATCTGCGCGCTTTCACCGCATGAAATCGAACCCCGAAACTGACTGCATGCATGGAATGAAATAACCTAATGATTAATTTTCAATTAATTATTTCAAGACGTTGATCTAAAAAAACAAACTTAGTTTGTGACAGATGTAACTGAAGGCAAAATCTGTGAGTACGTAATATATCTATGCTGCTAATCAACGGATCAAATCATTGAGGATTGGTTTAGGCTTATTAGAGATAAAATGATGCATTCACGATAATATCATAGGTATGATGAAACCTTGAGTAAATGGATTTTTCAGTTTCGAAATTCCGTTTATAATTGAATGAGAGAAGGTGCTACCACGATTGTGTAGGTTATGTGATGAAACATCAATATTTTCAGAATCTGGATTTCTTGGTTTAGTTTAATTTCGAAAAAAAAAAAAAAAGTTGAATCTTTTCGATTTACGAATTTGTGTATTTTTTCAGAACTTTCCAATAAAGTTGCCCCGTGAAATATAGTAGCCTTGCAGTTAGAATGATCACTTTTGTTTGTCAGATAATTGATTTACTTTATGTATATTTATTTTCTTGTGTCAGTGATCCAAGGAAATATACACCCGTAATTCTATTTATTTTCGTATTCGTTCATCACTTAGAAAAACTGGTAGAGAAATATAATTGTTAGTAAACGTTGATGTTTGAATAATCTGAAACGAAAAAATATTACTCATGAATCACAAAGAAAAACGGGGTAAAAACATTGTTAACAGAATGTACGTCCAAGTTATCTATTTCACTTACAATGTCAGCCTGTATTCGCACACAACAAATGATATACATTTTCAAACAAATATATATAATTTACTGTAATAGCAAAGAACACTTTATGCATGAATATATAGATAAAATTAAAAATATTGCATAAAACTTAACTACATCGTTTATCTGAGGACGAATTATCAGATGATAATGTACTGTTCTTCAAATCTAGTATTTTATGGCATAATATAACTAAACCAGAATGTTAAATAAGATCATGAATGTATATAAAAAACATTAAAGTTATACCAGTTGTAATAGGCATAACGTCAGAGGAAAGTAATGTGGTCAGCAAGTTTCGAAATCGTCGATAGAAAAATCAAATAAGCCAACAATAGAAAAACAAAGACAGTGAGATGTAAGAACTCAAGTTCTTGAACCCACACCGCCTTGAATGTATCACAGTTATGGGAGCATGGTAGTTACTCCCACTCGCTCTTTTATGTGTTAATTATAAATAAAGCAAATGAAGAGTACAGATAAATAAATTCCACCCTACCTTAATGAAATTCACACCTTTCATTTTGATCTTTGTTTGTTTGTTTGTTTTTGAATTTCGCGCAAAGCTACACGAGGGCTATCTGCGCTAGCCGTCCCTAATATAGCAGTGCAAGACTAGAGGGAAGGCAGCTAGTCATCACCACCCACCGCCAACTCTTGGGCTACTCTTTTACCAACGAATAGTGGGATTATAACGCCCCCACGGCTGAAAGGGCGAGCATGTTTGGTGTGACGGGGATTCGAACCCGCGACCCGCAGATTGCGAGTCGAGTGCGCTAACCACCTGGCCATGCCGGGCCATATTCTGATCTTAAGATTAATATCATATTGCAATCAATAGAAGGCAGAATCATATAAACGTACCTGTCATATAGTTCAATAATATATATAAATCCTCTTTATCTCCTCCCTTATATTCAATATAAGTCGGACTTAGCCGAGACTAACACTGTTTCTTAGTTATTTTCTCACATTGAAAGTCTTTAGATATCAGAGTTAATAAATGTTACATGCTACTAGCAGTTATAATATTTAGATCAGTTTAAAATGCTAGAGCTTCCTAGTTACATATTTAGTTTATTTGCTGAATTTCGTTCACAATTATTCGAGGGCCATCTGCTCTAGTCATCCCTCGTTTTGATGTTTGTTTGTTTTGATTTTCGCGCAAAGCTACACGAGGGCTATCTGCTCTAGTCATCCCTCGTTTTGATGTTTGTTTGTTTTGAATTTCGCGCAAAGCTACACGAGGACTGTCTGTTCTAGTCATCCCTCGTTTTGATGTTTGTTTGTTTTGAATTTCGCGCAAAGCTACACGAGGGCTATCTGCTATAGTCATCCCTCGTTTTGATGTTTGTTTGTTTTGAATTTCGCGCAAAGCTACACGAGGGCTTTCTGCTCTAGTCATCCCTCGTTTTGAAGCGAGGCAGCTAGGCAACACCACCAAAGAATAGTGAAAATAACCTTCACAATTACTGCCAAGCTTATGAATAGGAGTAATAACACAGTTTTCTTCCTCAACTTTCTTTTTCTTCCTTCTGAAAATATGGGAAGGGAAATCTTGTTTATAATTAGATTTGAACAAACCGCCTTCGATATATTTTCTTATCGTTACTAGCAAAATATTTCTATTCAGCAATAATAATGTTTGGAGTAAAGCCTCATTGTGCTATCTGCTGTGTCCACAGCGGGGAATTGAACCTCCGATTTTAACGTTGTAAGTCCATAAACTTACCACTGTCCCACTGGGGGACTAATAATGATAATGGGAACAGGTTTTTATTCTGATTTTAATAATATTTCTATCAAGTTTGTTTTAGTTATTTTAATTATTCCTCATTCAGTAAGAAATAATCACTGTTGCCTAAATAACGTTTCATAATGTGACAATGTAAAAGTTTATTTAGTTACCGAATTCAGAATAATTTTATCCTTAATGAACAGGTTATTTAAAAAAGTTGGCATCTTAATGGGTGCTAACCATTCATCAGATGTTTCTAAATTAAATTAACTCCCGTGGAATGTTTATGTCTTTCCTAATATTATTCCCCACTAAATCTAGTATTTTGAATTATAAAAGTAAATTTAAATAAACAAATAACATTTGTGCGTATAGTTCAAAAGGACAATAATTGTCTAAAATGGATAATCAGCTTTTTACTGTTTCACCCATTTACTTGGGAAAAAAAAAATACCTCAAAGGATTTGGTAAGTGAATCTGTTCGCTTAATTCCTTTGGTCCCAGAAGTATCTAAGAGATAAAGGCAGTTTCAGAAAACATCGTTATGGTAACGATTAGTCAATGATTCTGTTGTTTTAAAATTTTGTGTGTCGGTTTTCTCATAACCTTGTGCTATGGTAAGTTCACATCCATGTCTCTGTATACTATTACAAACGTTGTTATTATCAGTTTCGGTTAATTTTCTCTGGACTGAGCATTGACCATTTCAAGGGAAGTCACCGGAAGTAATAAAGCGACCCTCTTGTTGGTCACTTTCGTACTTTCAGTTGCTAAGACGTCGTGCAATCTGTAGAGTTTTCAAGTTGTAGCCTGTGTCTAATGTTAAAATGCATTGCGTGTTGCATTGAATTGGAAAAATAGACCAAGATTTGATTCTGTGTCATTTCACTGTTAATCCCTCCTCTCCCGTAAATAAATTAATATGAACTGATTTGCCATTGCCAACATATTACGTTGTTAGATACAGTAACTTAAGGCCTAATGACATTAACATTACTTAACTACTTAACTGAGGATATCTCTGACTTTTGAGCATATGTAATTTTGGTGTTTAAGATCGAAGTTTTCTTTCAGCTTTATTATGATATGGTAGTTGTTAGCTCAAATGGTTTCAGGCATTTTCAAATTTTGTGAATTGTTTCTTGGAGACAATCCGAACTGTTGACAAAATGGATTTTATATATTTGGAGATATAAATGGTATCCAGCAAAAGTCTCCAGGTTGTTCTCTAAACATCTTGAAAAAGAATGCTTTTATAGAACACGTCAAAATGTTCTTCTGAGAGATATTGCCCACTGTACTTTAATTTCCTGAGCACCTATTCAGGAGTATGTTGATTTAATTATACAAAGATTTCTTTAGACTGTTGAAAACTGGATGAAGTATTTAATCTGAAAAACTATTCCGCTGATGTTTAGCTCTATAGTTTTGTTTTAATTTGTTATTGCATAATTTGTGTTATAATTGTTGACGTTTTTTGCTAAATAAAGTTTATTATGATAAAACCTACTAAGTGAATGAAATAAACTGATATCCCATATAGAACAATAGTACTGCTAATAAGTTAATCAACAGAAAATTGTTAGTATATTTGAAATTAAATACTCATAGTAATAACTTCTGTATCTAATTAAGAACATAACATACTCATAGTAATATATTCTCTATCTAATTAAGAGCATAACATTTATGTGAAATCAGTGAGAACATAATTGAAATTTACTAAGAAGTTATGAAACCATTGCTGTTTTTAAGCGAAAACAAAGGTACTCGTTGGTATGTCAATCTCTGCGGATAGAATATAAGTTTCTTCTTGAGTGATACTATAACATTTCTACAGAAGTTAATAGTTAGTAAGAAATACGATAATAATTATAACAGTTAAGCAAGAAGGTGGATAAATCTATCTAATAAAGTATTTAAAAAATTGGAAAAAAAAAGAAGATAAATTCCATTGACAAATTGATGATTTAATTATATGTTGTCGTTTATATGCCTTTTACCAAAAAAAAAGGACATCAGTATGAAAAAAGTATATAATTTAAAGCACACCTGACAGTGTTGCTACAGATCTACTTAATTCAACTACAACACCTTAACAGACTGGTTTGGTTCGTCTTGAATTTTGTTCATAGCTACACGAGAGCAATCAACACTAGCCGCTCCTAATTTAGCAGTGATAGACTACAGGAAAGGCAGCTAGTCAACACCACCCATCGTCAACGCTTGGAATACTATTTTATCAATGAATGATTATAACGTCCCCAAGGCTTAAAGGGCGAGCATGTTCAGTGACGGGGATTCGAACCCGTAATCCCCAGATAGCGACTCAAACCATAGCTACTATATGAGTGATAGACCTGCAACAATAAAAAATGAAAAAAAAATTTAAAAAGTTAGATTATTTCAGCACAGCTAAGAAAAAAAATTAAAAATTTCAATACAAAAGAACAGGGGTTTGAAACGAACTGTTATTTCACTAAAGGTAATTGTGCAAACTCTGGAAGAACGAAACTCTTAATACCCACCACTGGTTTTTGATATGCTAAAAGACACTTTTATGATACCCCTTTATAAATCTTTAAAAGGGCGTTATTTATTAATAGGAAACAAATTGACTCGCAATGCATATTCTCTACTTTTGCGTTCTTTTGCTTTAATAATGCAGTTTTTACTTCGTCGAAGCCTGCAGTTTTGGAAGACGTATTTTCATTTTAAGGTTTCTACCTGTAAATGGCTACACGTGGTGTTGAAACATTGCGGTTTATAACACCGAGTCTGCGAACCAGGAAGACATGTTTAGGAGGCTGATTCCCAAAGCTTTCATTCTGAATATGGAATCTCAATTGTCAACCATAGTGGGCGAATTCCTAACAGTTTTCAGGCTATGAAGGCGTAAACACCATCCCACAATCCAAAATGTTTCGCAATACAAAATCTGGTTCTTCAGTTCTATAAAGCCGTTTTCTCTGCAGCTTTCGCGAGTTTTGTGAATAAAGATGGCCGAGGAAGGCTCTATGAAGCTCACTCGCTGATGTAAACTGGCTAAGTGAGGTACTTGCCTTAAAATCAACGCTTCTACTATTTTGTAGAAGAGGAACACTATTCGATCAACTCCATAAGCCCCCCCCCCCAGTGGCACTGCGGTATGTCTGCAGGCTTACAACGCTAAAAATCGGATTTCGATACCCGTGGTGGGCAGAGCACAGATAGCCCATTGTGCATAACCACACACAAACAAACAATTCCCTAAATAAACTCCTCATCTTCGTGGATGAACACTATTGAGAAGTGGGTTCTTTTGGCAGTAAAGTGTGGGCTTTTGAGGTTAAGAAATCGAGCCATTTATTAGACAGTATTTTTCCGTTCTAACTTGACTACCAGAAACCATGACATTTCTCTGTATTCTACCAGTCACCTCTAATTGATTCGCAGACTGGGTACTAATAAAACGTTTTATACACTAAAGCTGTTTTATATTACATTCCCTACTAATTTAAGTTAGTGTTTGTGAATTTCTTTTGTTTGTCCGTAAACATGGCAAACGGTCTTTTCTTTGCGCTGTTGTCTTTCTACCAAGGATGTACCAAGTATGATGAAGGTTTAGGATCAAACTGGGTGCTTATAAAAAGTTTTATACACTAAAACTGTTTTATATTACATTCCTTACTAATTCACTTTTGTGTTTGTGAATTTCTTTTGTTTGTCCGTGAACTCTTTCCACAGTTTTAAAGCTAGTAGAACCAAACATGGCAGACGGTTTTTCTTTGTGCTGTAGTCCTCCTACCAAGGACGTACCAAATATGATGAAGGTTTAAGATTACGTTTTCAGGGTCGCTGAATCTGGCATCGAATTGTGCGTTCCTGGTCTTCATCGAGATTCGGGAGAGAGAGGGGGAGTAAAATTGTTTTCAGACTCCATGAGCGTATGTCCTAATGAAAGTATGATTTCTGGTACTAACCACCCTTAGGGTAGATATAGAAATAACTATGGATAATGGAAGAGCTTAAATGGCACTGGGGCCTCTGTGATTCAGGAGGAAATCTTTGGACCCCGCATCAGAGAGTGGATATTTTATGCTAGTTTATGATAATTAGTACTGTGTGTTATGTAGCGATTCGGCAACAGATATTTTGTATTATATGTAACAGTTTGAAAATGACTGATTCACACTGTGAAGTATATCTGAAGATTCGTTAGAGATAATTAAAGCTAATTCTTCAAGAGAGTTTTTGACCGTGTTTTCTACTTTATGTTTCAATGGTAAACTCGTTTTGTTTTTGCATTATCGGTATTATAAAACACCTAAACATGATTCAAAAACAAAAAAAATATTAAAGATATTTACCTTACTTGAGCCTGAAAGGGGCTTGTCGTTAGGGTGCTCTACTCGCAATCTACAGATCACAGGTTGGAATCCAATTACCGAACATGCTCGATCTTTCAGTCTCGAGGGCGTTATAATGTGATGGCCAATCCTATTATTTTACAATAGTAGCGCACGAGATTTTAGTTGGTGGTGTTGACTATCTGCCTTCCCTCTAGTCTGTAACTTCTAAATTAGGGACGTCTAGCGCAAATAGCCCTCGAGCTTTACGTGAAATGCAACAAGACAAAACTGTCTTTCTGTGTTGTAGCTTTATCAGCCTATTTAGCTTTTTTTTATAATTTTCTTTGCTATTTCTCGAGTCTGCGATTAATTACATAAACTAGAAACTAATATTGTAGTTGGTAGTTTTTAAAGCAAATCTATAAATTAGGCTATCTGCGTTCTATTTACGGCGGGGAATCAAATCCCGGATTCTAACATTATAAGCCCAGAAATTTCCTGCTGATCCACCGAGAGACAAAAGAAGTAATGGATGTTAATGATGAGTAAATGTGTTTTGGGAAGGAAATTTATTTTAAGTTTTTTATTTCTTTCGTAAAGTGTTCATCACACCACCCACAGCTGGTATGTCTGAGAACTGAACTTACAACGCTGTGGGTAGTTAGCAGTTTTATTCCGTTTACGTTTTGTTGGAGCTATATTGGTCATTAAGATGTACTAATTATCAAGGTAATGAATTTAAAATATGTTAAATATAGTGGTGTTTAGACTATTGTGTATATCAACTGTTATTGATAATCCGCTAAGTTTATAAAAGTATACCCCATATTGTTTACTAGTAGTAATTTTAAGTGTTATTACTAGTAGTAATTTTAAGTGTTATTACTAGTAGTAAAATATTAAAATCAGACAACGTAGGGTCCATCTAAGGTCTAGTAACGTGTTGTTGTATCTTTCAAGTAACTTTCTTTATTTGTACTGAAACATACTATACTTATAATTCAAGTATGTGAAGCATTAAAACTAGTCTTAAAGATACCCCATGACCCTATATTATACAATCATCTTTTCTGTACGGTGGGATAAACAGAATTACTTTGCTTTAATTAATTATGAAAGAATTTTGTTTTCGACTTTCCGCGATATGAAGCAAAGTATTCTGAGAATAGCGTATACATTGCCATCTGTTAACAGCTTAATAAACAACTTAACAATTATCTAGAAATTTTCAGAAGCAAATAATAAATATTAAAAGGATAAAACTATAATATAATATACAGTTGAGTTATTTCATGGTTTTTATACGATATCAGTAAAACACTATTTCATAGCAAGCTTTATAAAACTACCACTATGATTTATATACAATGGTTTCATCGTTTATTAGGTTACATCATAGTTGAAACTCATCTTGTAGGAAAAATAAGTTTAAATAAAAACTCGTTTGTAACAAAGGAGAGAAAATTGTGCTTCTATTTTTTCTTATCATAATAAGCATTAAAAACGCAATAAAAATGCATAAAGCTATCAATACTAAAAACGAAGACATACTGTTTACAAGAATTATATCAACATGAAATTAGATGGGGGCCAACCCGCCTCATCACCTTCCTCGTGTCTTCCTGTATCACTATGTTAATTTGTGCTGATTTGGTAGTTTTTTTCCCGAAATTAGATGGTGGTCCAACACCCCTCATGACCTTCCTCATGTCATCTTGTATCACTGTGTTACGTTTGGTGCTGAGTGATCAAGAAATGACGTTAACTTATATAGATATATCTATTTTCTAATTAATGCTAGATGGACTAGTTAGCTATGTACTCGTGATGACAATGGGATTTTGTTAGAAATGAAACCTTGTTGTTCTTATAACTACGTAGACAGAAGAATAAGGCTCTTTTTAAATAAAATAAAAAAAAGGAATCAAAATGAAATTTCTACATCACAAGACCACCAGTTGGTCAGTGGTAAATTTACGGACGTAAAACGCTATAATCCTGGGTTCGATTCCCCGAGGGGATCAGAGAGCAGACAGCCTATTGCATAGCTTTGAGCTAAAACAAACAAACTATATTACTAAATAACTACTAAGGCTCTTTGAGCATCTGCCCCCCCCCCATATTCTAAAAAGGCCTAATATCTTCCGATTTTTAAAAAAAAGATATACACTTAACTTTCATGTAAATCAACCATTTTCTGTGTAGAAGAAAATATCAAATTTTTTTTAAAGACTCCACCATACTCTTTAACACTAGTTACACCCATGATTGGACTTGTAATTTACAGCAACCAAATACGTTTCAAGAAGGATCACACTACGGTTAGTTACAGAATGAGAGTTTAATCTACTAAATCAAGATTCGCAAGATTGCATCACATACTTGGGTGACGGAGTTGTCATTGTGTC
>NW_013667707.1:121635-146451 GCF_000517525.1 Limulus polyphemus
CATACTTGGGTGACGAAGTTGTCATTGTGTCTAATGAAAGCTTTCATCAGTAAAACAGTAAGTGTTATTAAACTTGTTTTGGTTTGTGTAATTTATTTTATAGAGTTTGGTTGTTTCAGAGCACAGCCACGTTGGGCTATCTGCTGTGGCTACCACAGAGAAACGAACTATGGATTTTAGCATTCTTAGTTCGTAAACTTACCGCTTCCCCACTGGAGAACGAAAGCGGTTTTTATTCGTCAAGTAAAAACACTGCAATATGATAACAAAAATGTAAGATTTCAATGGTTTACTAGAAGACATTGATTCACACTATGAAGTATATCTGAGTAAAAACACTGCAATATGATAACAAATATGTAAGATTTAAATGTTTTGCTAGAAGACATCGATTCACACTGTGAAGTATATCTGAGTAAAAACACTGCAATATGATAACAAATATGTAAGATTTAAATGTTTTGCTAGAAGACATCAATTCACACTGTGAAGTATATCTGAAGATTCGTTAGAGATGATTAAAGCTAATTCTTCAAGAGAGTTTTTGACCGTGTTTTCTACGTTATATTTCAATGGTAAACTAGAAATAGAAATTATTTAATTGAAAAGATTTTACGACGAGTGTGCTGCGAAATTAATATTTATTGGTATACTTATTTCAATTATATATATCAGATTATGTATCGTTTATCCGCTGAAACAAAATTATGCAAAATAATAAATAGAAGTGCAAAAATAGAAGTGAGATAATCATAGACCTTAAGATGCGTAACATTTGTCAGATATTTTAAAATACAAAATAATGTTTTTCAAAACTACCGATGGCTGACGTACCAAACGACTCAAATCGGAAAAGAATATTTAGTGTGAATAATTGACAATAGATGGCACGATTGACACTTTGCTGTTAGAGCGAACTTCACGAACTATGTTCATTTCACTGGTGATTTTGTGCAATCGAGTATGGTTCCGATATTTGTGCTGAAAACTGTAAATTGTAAACAGTTCGTAAGAACTCTAAATGCATTAAATAAATCACGAACTGTCATAAAAAAAACTTGAAACGTTTGTAGTAAGCAAACTAATCTAATATCCATTAAGACAACATGGCAAAAAGTTTGTTTTATTTCAGTATTTAAGTTCGTCATTCACCGAAGTTTTTTCGTGTGCACATCAGTAACTTGTAAGAAGAAAAAAAACATAACAAATTATAACCATAAAAAATCTTTTTTTAAATCATCAGCTTTCTGAAAATAATAAACACACTTGAAATTGCATATCAACCAAAGCTCTTTATTTAAACAAAGGACTACGTGTCAATACCAAGTGACTGACAGAATGTTTTTCAAGAATGTGCGTATCATCTCTTAGAATTTCGAAGAGCTTATTACACATTGGCATGAGCATGCTCAGGTATGAGATATAGAATGTAAGTAATGTTTAACAATGCTTAGATCCTTATCTGTATCAATAGTCATGGATATGTTAAACAATTTATACAATTGGAAAATACTCAACAGCAGTAAGGTATGAATAATAAAAAGATGGCTTAAAATTGACATTCTATAGGCGTAGTGGTTTATATACATACTCCTGATCTTATACGACTAGCATATCCGTAAGCTTCAAGATAGGACTTCTATAGGCGTAGTGTCTTATATACATACTCCTGATCTTATACGACTAGCATATCCGTAAGCTTCAAGATAGGACTTCTATAGGCGTAGTGTCTTATATACATACTCCTGATCTTATACGACTAGCATATCCGTAAGCTTCAAGATAGGACTTCTATAGGCGTAGTGTCTTATATACATACTCCTGATCTTATACGACTAGCATACCCGTAAACTTCAAGATAGGATAATTTCATCTTCTTCTGTCTGCTAGTAACGACTCGTGTTTCAAGCTTCATTGCTTGGAAAACGCGAGTAATTGATACTAAGTGACATGTGGACTGATTTAGGTTTAGTCAGTAATTACATAACACCTAACTTTCTACGACTGAGAAAGAGAGATGTTACCCAAAGAACCTCTACAAACGATTATGAACAAGCAACAATCTGCCAGCTCCCAAAGAACCTCTACAAACGATTATCGTGTAGTTTTGTGTTGTGAACAAGCAACAATCTGCCAGCTCCCAAAGAACCTCTACAAACGATTATCGTGTAGTTTTGTGTTGTGAACAAGCAACAATCTGCCAGCTCCCAAAGAACCTCTACAGACGATTATCGTGTAGTTTTGTGTTGAGAACAAACGACGATCTGCCAGCGCCCAAAGAACCTCTACAAACGATTATCGTGTAGTTTTGTGTTGAGAACAAACGACGATCTGCCAGCGCCCAAAGAACCTCTACAAACGATTATCGTGTAGTTTTGTGTTGAGAACAAACGACGATCTGCCAGCTTCGTGTAGTTTTGTGTTGCCCAAAGAACCTCTACAAACGATTATACATGTCAGGCAATTTATTGTAATAAATTTTAATCCTTGTAACATCGTCTGGTCTCTTTCAGAGAGTAAAATATGAAAACTGACAAATGCCAAACTCAACTGTAAAAAAAAATATTTAAAATTAATTTTGACCCCCTCCTCCCCACCGGCGCCTCAGCGGTAAGACTGGGGGCTTATAACGCTAAACATTGCGTTTCGAAACCCTTAATATGCAGAGCGTCATCGTGTAGTTTTGTGTTGAGTACAAACAACAATCTGCCAGCGCCCAAAGAACCTCTACAAACGATTATCGTGTAGTTTTGTATTGAGAACAAACGACGATCTGCCAGCGTTAGTTAAAGCATCAAAGTACGTTCACAAAAGTTATGTTTATGTTATGAGATGCTTGGATTTGGTGTTCTGTTGCCCTCTATGATGTTTTTGATGTTTAACTGTAAGAAACGTCCCTGAAGTATGCCATAACTGTAAGAAACGTCCCTGAGATATGCCAAAGTAGATTATGTAAGTTTATTTGTTTTGGAAAAACATAAATATTTGCGAGTTTTAACGTTTGATCGGTATTTCACTAACTTGTTGAATGTGGAACAAACGTGTCTATAAGATTATTATTTTTTTAAGTTGAAAGTGGTGGAAAGCTAGCAACTCGTGTTTGAAGAGAGACTGAATACCAGTTAGAGTTTCTCAAAATGTTCAACAGCGTTATTTATTTTATGTTTCAGTTCTGAGCTCGAACAGAAGCTCTGAGACAGTTTAGTTAGATAACTAACAAGTCTTTCGGACGACTAGCTGCTTTATGGTGTTTGTGTGTGAGTTGAGAATCAGTGAAGAGCGAGCTGGAACAAGAAGAGAAGTAGACGAATGATCCTGTTTAGGAAACCTTATATGCTTAAATTGGGATAAAAATCCGGGACTTTTGGTAGTGTCAGTTTCAGAGCATTTTGTTTGGTCAATGGTATTATAAGTCAAGACAAATGAAACTGACATTCATATGACAGCACAAAAGATCCAAGAAAATTGAAACTAATTATCTCATGGCAGCTCAATGGATTTTGTTGTATGTAAATTCGCAATGTACGAAGATTATAGACAAACTGTGAAGCCTCGTGGATTTGACACGTAGGCAGTAAAGAACGATTCAGTAACTTAGATTCAATAATTAATCTGATTTGGTCTTAGCCAAAGATAAGTCAATGAAGAGAAGGAAGGTATGAATTCTTTAGTGTTTGGTGGTGGACACCGAAACGTCGTGGTTAAAATAAGTGTTTTTAATGGGTGTTTAATTTGATGGGTATGCACAAAGAATCAACAACCTTAACTGCTTCAGTAATCCCCTTTAATTTCTCAAGAAAGTGGAATAACTGCGTTCATTATAAATTCACTAGTTACCTGATTATAAGGCACACGTCGAATTCGATTTCCTGCGGTGGATAGACCACATAATAACCCAATGTGTAGTTTTGCGATAAAACAAAGAAACCTACAGGCAACTTTTAAGACTGGTAGGACGTGTGATATACATTTCGTTAAATGTCTTATTAAAATACATGTTCAGTTTTATCCCATATAGTGAAGTATATTTCATATTGAATTCAAACTTCCTACTTTATAATACAACAACAACAAAAAACACTGTCTGAAGAAGAGCGATTTATAAAACACATAAATAAAACTGTGAAAATGATAATTTACAAAATCTGAAGCAACCATTATAATATATGAGCATTATTTAATGATAAATGTATCTACCAAATGACATCATTCAGTCCTTTGATTTCACTAGGGTATAGTGCGTTGCTCCCAGAACTATGAATATAATATTTCGTCGTTTCAATTAGCTCACATATTTAATCCATAGCTATTTAACCATTCTGGTAACAAGTGAACATTTACACAAGAAATTGTGGAGTTAATCTAATTCGCGGGCTCTCTTTACTATTTATTTCAGTTCGCTATTTGAAAGATGGTTGTTGCATTGTTTTGACTGTACGACTGTCTTTACTATCTATTTCCTTTCGCTATTTGAAAGATGGTTGTTGCATTGTTTTGACTGTACGACTGTGTTTTTGTTCATCTCAAAACATCGTATACACACAGTTAACTAAACGGTCAGGTCAGAAACCCCTATGATTTAGGCACAGTTGTCTCTAATTTTGAGCCGTGGACCACAGAGAAGATAACCAGCCGGCAACACCTGCAACCTACAGCTGAAAGTACGAAGCATGTGTGGTACAGCATGTCTCGAACCCTAGACTTTCAGAACTCTAGTTGATACATTAACCATTAGTGTACGTTCAGATCCTTAACGGCACAACTAAAAAAAAAAAGGTGTAGGTAAATTCTGTAATTTACCAGTCTTTTCAATGTGTTCGTAATCCTTTACAAAATATATTTATAAAGGTTTGTTTGAAGTTAAGCATAAAGCTACACAATGGGCTATCTGAGTTCTGCCCACCATGGGTATCGAAACCCGGTTTCTAGCGTTGTAAGTCCACAGACATTATGTAAGTGGCAAAACTTTCAATCCTGTTTAGGTATTTCTTTTAATATTATTTAGTATTTTTCAGTTTATTACAAAATTTGAGTTAAGTTTTTGTTATTTATACATGTAATAGAAATAGAATGTAACGTTGATTTAAGCAGAGAGTGCTTAAATCAGAGTGCTTAAATAAGTAAATAAGTAAATGTTATGAACAAACAGCTTACTCTCTAAGATTTAATCACTCATGATATTTTATTAGCATCTATTTGTTTGTGTATTTGCTGTTTATTTTAGCTTTGTGTCCGTCACGGGGATCGAACCTGAATTTAAGTTTCATAAGAACTAAAGCTTATCGTTGACTTAGCGGGGGAACACTTTAGTGATAGCCAAAATATCAAGGAGCAGCGATATTACCACGAGATTATGATCGTTACATATTTAATAAGATAAGTATATATCAATGCCCCGAGTGGCTCAGTAGTAAGTTTGAAGGCTTATAGCGCTTAAAACCGGGTTTAGATACCCGTTGTGGGTACAATACAGATATCGTATTGTGTAGCTTTTTGCTCAACTAAAACAAACAATCAAAAACAGAGATTAACGTGCGCCATTTGGTGAAAGTTTTAGTAATGATTATGAGATATGAAGTAAAAAACAAGATCGTGGAAATAAATATAAAACCAAATCTCTAGTTCAATTCATCACTCGAGGGAAATAAAATAAATTACTCTCCTCATAAGAAACTCTGGACAAGGGTAAATTGAACGCATAAGACTAGTCTTCTTGCAGCGGTGAAATGTATAAAAAATAACAATTATGTCTTGTTCGTAATCTAATGAAGTTTCTGTTTAAAAAAATCGGGAAAGAATAAAAGTGCAACAAAGAAAAAAAAGTAAGTTATATAAATAATTAAGTTCACCAGTTTTTGAAAGATTGAAAATAAAATATTTCGCAACAGGATTCAAATTCAATATATTTAACAAATAGAAATTAAAATATTTAATTTCAAATTGTATGCTACTAAGCCTTTGTTATAGACTTAGTACGAAGATCTTAATATCCAATAGAATGAAAAACGATTTAGTTTTTTTATATATGCACAACTGTTGTGTGTGGGTTGTATAGGAAAGCCACATCGGACTATCTGCTCTGTCCCCCGAGGGAAATCGAACCTCTGATCTTAGCGTTGTAAATCCGTAGACTTACCGCTGTCCCACCGGGGTAGGGACTGCAAAACTGTTTTCAATAAAATTTCAAAACGCATATTCCGTTACTTTTGTTTTGGCGCAAATTTGTACAACGGCTTATATGCACTGTATCGGCCGCAGGAATCAAACCTCAAATTCTGACTTTATAAGCTGTGAAGCTTATCGTTACATTAATTACAATTTTATTTCGGTTGTAATACATGCATACTTTTTTATATTTTATCGAAAAAGTCTTTTACATTGTCGCATTACATTTTTTTAAAAGAAATTTCACACAAAGTTACACAGGGCTATATGCGCATAGTCGACCCTAATTTTGAGCTTATAGATTAGAGGAGAGAAGAAAAAAAAAAGAAACAGTTAATCAATAGCGCCCACCGCCAACTTTTGGACTATTCTTGTTTGATTGGATTGTGGGACTTACTGACACTCTTTTCTCGCACCCACGGCCCCAAAGAGTGGAGAGCATTTTTTGCGACAATGGGACTTGAACCTTGAGCCTAAGAATCTACATTCCGAGCACGTTAACCACTAGGCTACGCCCGGTTTTTAAATTTTCACACTATAGATTAATGTTTGTTATAAGTTCCACACGCGAATCAGTTATTTTAAATGAAAAACATTATGAGAGACGAACTGTAAAAAACAAAACCAAAAAAAACTCTCAAATGTTTGATTTCATTTGATTTGTCAATGTTCAAACAAACTAACGATGTCGTAAGAAGAGGGAATAAAAATGAACTAGGCCAACAAACGCAAACATCAGAGCGTTGTACTAGAACAGCACGTGTCTGTAATAAATTTTTATTACTTGCTCCTTCTTCACTAGTATATGCACGCTTATACTGGCATTTAGTTAAACTAATAAGCTCACGTTTATATATATATATATATTGTTTAATTTATTAATGTGTCATTGCAAGCTGAATAGCTTATGATTATAAATAGTAAATTCTGTGATAATTTCTAAGGTTCTTTATATTATTTTTTTACAAAAACAAAACAAACAAAACAATTCAAAGTCGATAAACCATAAGATTGTTATTATTCTGTTGTATTTCACTCATGGTCTAGATACTTTCAAAATTTGAGTGTTTTTTTCTTCTTTCTGGTTACTATTCTATATTATATTATTTCTTAAGAAACTTCTAATATTTTCGATGGTGCATTGAAGCAAAATATGTGCAAGCATAATTTGGATCTCTAGATAAATGCATTTCTTCGTCTGATTTTCATATAATTACTCCCGTGTTTTGATGCCTAGTAGCTAGTGTACTCTGCATCTGAAGGTCTATGTTTCGCGTCCCCTTGCCGCAAAATCACAATACGTTCTTTGGAGCCACGTGTGCGTTACAAGAGTGACTGTTAAATCCAGATAATCGATTAAAGCCGCCCGATATTTTACGGTGGGGCTGTATTCTAACTGACTTGAGTGGTTAACTAAACTGACTAAAAACCCTTGAGTGACTTTGCGCGAATATCCGAAATGAACAAAAGAGGCAATTTATGTTCCTTTTTTTTTTCTTGTTTGTATAAATTTTTCTAAAAGTTTAACGCCCTTGTTTTATGCTGCATTCTTGATAGTCACTTGTGCATTAAAGCTGACGATGACTGATTTCTCAATACCCAGAATTTAGACAGTTAAATAAACAGGTTACACGACACGAATCTCTTTTATCGCACACTTGGTGTTATCAACTATTAAATATTGTTTTGTTTGTCATATATTAAAATAGAATCAAAATACACGTTTCTATTTCTCCATTTAATGTTCACTTTGATACTACAAAAGAAAAAAGTTCAAGTAAAAGGCATAATACTTTCGAAATAATGATATGCGTCTAAATTGGAATTATTTGTGACATGTACACATGACACAAACGACTCTTGTTCTAAAAAAATAATAAAAAACAAAACAGTAATCAAAGTAGGAATATTCAAATACTGGAGGGTTAATAACCCGTGGATTTGGACGATGAACTAATATCAATACTTTCTGATGTAATAAACCCATAAAATAAAACAAAACATCTTTGGTGATTTCTCGTTTTGATTCCAATTCTCTTTTGCTTTATATCCAAGTAACTGCAAATACGGTAATTACTTTCTCTAATGCCACCAGGTGGCTCAGTGGTAAGCTTATAGCGCTCAAAATTGGTTTTCAATACCCGCAGTATCTATAGCACAGACATACAATTTGTGTAGCTTTATGCTTAAGAAGAAACAAAACCTTCTCTAATGTGCTTAAAAATATTATTTAACGACAAAGTGTAATATTAAAAATTAGCAAAATCTGCACGTATTGTAATACATTTAAATTGTTGTGTATAGCTAATTGTCCTAGCTAAAATAGTATGTTTATATGAGATGTTTGTATTGTAAGTTGTCACTTATATCTAACTACTGTAGTTAAAATATTTTTGTACGAGATGTATGGCGTTTTTAAGTGTCTTTTACTCATACAATTATTCAAAATTTACATAGGAATTTCAAGAATATACATTATTGATGCTACTAAGATATTTTTTATTCAGTCGACAAGTTGTGCTTAAAATACTGAAAAATAAACGTGAAGCCTTGTATATGATTCAGTTTACAACTTGTCACTGAGTTATTCTGGTTTCGGGGAATTCCGACCCTCATCAGTTCCAATACTATGTGAAGCCTAGTTTTATTCTTTTGATTTGCCATTTTCCTGGGTCACTGGTTAAGGATGGAATTGCCAAAACTGGTATAACTCAATGACAAGTGGTAAATCGAATAATAGGCTGGCTTCGAATTTATTTTTTAGCAGATTATATGAGATATTTGGATTATCAATGGAGGATCGCCAAGTAGCATATTAGAGTTGAATCTCCAGTTCATTATTATTTATTGTAATGTTTATTTTTTTTAATAGTTAAAAAAAACTAGCTAACTATCACCTCGTATATCTGTATGTATCTAATACGTTTAAATTCTAAATAATTATAGTTCTTAGCATTCAATAATAAAACTATGTAAATTGGCTAATAATTATTTATTTGTTTTTGAATTTTGCGCAAAGCTACACGAGGGCTATCTGCGCTAGCCGTCCCTAATTTAGCAGTGTAAGACTAGAGGGAAGGCAGCTAGTCATCACCACCAACGCCAACTGTTGGGCTACTTTTTTACCAACGAATAGTGGGATTGACCGTCACATTATAACGCCCCCACGGCTGAATGGGCGAGCATGACGGGGACAGCTAATAATAGAAGTGATTATAACCCACAGAGTCTTAAAATAGGAAACAGAAAAAAACTAATTTTATTAGGGCGTAGGTATCCATATACAATTTATTTTTCAATATTTTCCCACTGAAAATTATATAAAGATATCAATTAAATTATGAATTCATAAGATAAGCTTAAGTGCATTAAAAAAACTGATGAATACATAACTTTAATTTTGGATCATCTTGTAACCTATTTAAGAATTTATCTACTTTTGCAAACCAATACCAATTAAGCACAAGACACATAACGAAACTGTTTAATTTATTGATCAACAAAAGTAATCATTTCTATAGACTAATCGTCTTCGTATCACACGTTTTTAAAAATTACTAATGTTTGTGAATTTTTATGTTCCTAGAACAAATTCGTATAAAGTTGGCTAACATCTAATACTCGGAAAACGTTTTTAACTTGCCAGTTGTATTCTGATTTAATTTTTGTAATAAACAGGGAAGTTATTTCTTCTAATAGCTTCTGTTGTTGTTGTTGTTTGTTATTAAGCCCAAAGCTACACAAAGAGCTATCCGTGCTCTTCCCACCACGGGTATCGAAACCCGGTTTCTAGCAGTATAAGTACGGCGACATACCGCTGTGTCACCGGGGAGGGGCTGAAAGCGTCAACAGCTTGTTTATTTTCATACTACTAGTGATTATGACACGTATAATTCAGCGAATCAAAACGTAGGTACTTACTCATGTAATATAAATGTATATTTTATAAAACCTGAAATTTATAAGACTTAAAGACGTTATAGGTATTTTTCTAACTGTTTTTTGTTTACTCTAAAAAGGCTAGATATCGTTCTGTATTCAGAGTTAGTTTTTAGTTCATTTTTCGCTCATTAGATAACATTTTTGATGATTAAGAAAAATAAATGTTGTTGAAAGAAACCAAAACTAAAGTCTAACAACATTCAAACTCACGTTCCTGATTGCCAAGTGATAGTTAATTATTTGGGATTTTATAGGCCATTTAACATTTCTTAAGATTAACAATAAATCCAATAAAGTGAACATTAAAGTTTGGACTTTTAGAGACTCAACAACTAAGGATGTGCTTAGTAATTACGTCAGATGAGATTTCTATTAGTCTTAGTTATAGCTTCCTCTAGCTTACTAAATATTACAATAAATTGTTTATTTTTGTTTTAAAAATCCCTATTAAACGAAGTACATATTTTACGTTTATTTTATTATATTTCTAAAACATCTGGAGGATTATTATGTTTGGAACTCATAAGGAAACATATATTAAGAAGCACTGAATGAAATTCAAATCAAATTCAGTAAAAACAGGAACTCCTGATAGAATATACTATCTGGAACACAAAAAAAAACAACTTTGCATATATATGCATGCCACAAAAAACAACAACAAAGAAACCGTTTATTTCTATGATTCAGTTTATGTTTCAATATATCTAAGACTATTTTCCCCCAAATATTTCTAGTTCTTTTAAAGTTCATACAAAGTTCTATATATCCTTGTGTGTGTTTATGTATATGTATTTACGTAAGTCCGAGAATCTTCAGTTATAATCGTTTTCTTCAATCTACATTGTCCACTTTTATTCAAACCAGTTTATCAATGCAATTCATCATACTTTAATTTGCACACTTTCGTATTTTGAAAGTACATAATCATAACCAAATCTTATTTAATTTTTTATGCTAAAAAATATATAAAATAATAATTGACTAATATTAGACCTTCTAATACTTTATTGTCTACAGCATCATAATTTCTATGCCTATAAATGTTTATACGATCGCCTTTCGTTGTATGGATCCTAGCCTTAAGCCTAAAAGGAAATTTCTAAGAGAGTTTCCTTTTGAGTTTAAAGTGTAAAATCGAAGTGTTTTGCAAATGGACTTAACTCATCGGCAGCTTATAAAGATTTAAAATATGAATCACTTTCTGATAGACGAAAAATGGATTTTAGAATAGTTTAAAGTTTTCAAAAAGTAAAATTATATGAACTTTGGCATGTGTGTATGCCAATCTTTGGTTAACAGAAAGAAAACGTTGTAACCATTTTCAGTCTTTGAAAGATATGATTTTCAAAACTAAAATTAGTTTTATTTGCTCTCATGTTCTAGAAATATATAATTGTAACATACTCCTCTGTGTAAATTCAATTAATGTTATTGTTTAAGCCTTTTCAATAGGAGGTGCTTAAAACCAGAAAATATATAATAGTAATTTACTCATCTATCTAAGTTCAACTAATGTTATTGTTTAAGCCTTTTTAATAGGAGGATGCTTAAAACCAGAAAATATATAACAGTAATTTACTCATCTATCTAAGTTCAACTAATGTTATTGTTTAAGCCTTTTCAATAGGAGTAGCTTAAAACCAGAAAATATATAACAGTAATATACTCATCTGTCTAAGTTCAACAAATGTTATTGTTTAAGCCTTTTCAATAGGAGTAGCTTAAAACCAGAAAATATATAACAGTAATATACTAATTTATCTAAATTCAACTAATGTTATTGTTTAAGCCTTTTCAATAGATGGTGCTTAAAACCAGAATATATATAACAGTAATATACACATCTGTCTCAGTTCAACTAATGTTATTGTTTAAGCCTTTTCAATAGGAGATGTTTAAAACCAGAATATATATAACATTAATATACTCATCTATCTAAGTTGAACTAATGTTATTGTTTAAGCCTTTTCCATAGCAGGTGCTTAAAACCAGAATTTATATAACAGTAATATACTCATATATCTAAGTTCAACTAATGTTTTTGTTTAATCCTTTTCAATAGGAGGTGCTTAAAACCAGAAAATATATAACAGTAATATACTCATCTATCTAAGTTCAACTAATGTTATTGTTTAAGCCTTTTCAATAGCAGGTGCTTAAAACCAGAATTTATATAACAGTAATACACTCATCTATCTAAGTTCAAGTAATGTTATTGTTTAAGCCTTTTCAATAGGAGATGTTTAAAACCAGAAAATATATACCAGTAATATACTCATCTAATTAAGTTCAACTAATGTTATTGTTTAAGCCTTTTCAATAGGAGATGTTTAAAACCAGAAAATATATAACAGTAATATACTCATCTAACTAAGTTCAACTAATGTTATTGTTTAAGCCTTTTCAATAGGAGATGTTTAAAATCGGAAAATATATAACAGTAATATACTCTTCTATCTAAGTTCAACTAATGTTATTGTTTAAGCCTTTTCGATAGGAGATGTTTAAAATCGGAAAATATATAACAGTAATATACTCATTTGTCTAAGTTCAACTAATGTTATTGTTTAAGCCTTTTCAATAGGAGATGTTTAAAACCAGAAAATATATAACAGTAATATACTCATCTGTCTAAGTTCAACTAGTGTTATTGTTTAAGCCTTTTCAATAGGAGGTGCTTAAAACCAGTCTTTTCTTTGTAGTTATTTTTCATTTCTACCTTTACATGACTATCTATGCATTAGACTTGTGAAATACAAGTCCAACTGATGTGGTCATCTGATGATCAAAATCAGTTTCTAAGAATGCTTGTTTTATTTACTAAGCAAAATGTCTTTTGTATTTGGTGCAACTAGAAAAATGGGACAAAACAAAGCGTGTTGAATTTCTAATAAAAATGTTCATACTTCACTAAATCCATTTAACACGTATCCGCTATGAATCACTAAATACTTTATTCGTTAGCAATACTAAACTTAAAAATACGAAATTAATATAGCAACACTTTCATTATACATCTTATTAAAATATGATATAAAAATGTGGCACAGCGGTAAGTCTGCGGACTTACAACGCTAGAATTCGGGTTTCGATACCCGTGGTGGGCAGAGCACGGATAGCTCATTGTGTAGCTTTGTGCTTAATTACAAACAAACATATACACATATAATGGCTGGAGACGGCTTGAATGGGTAATGAAGAAAAACTTTAATATAACGTTTTGACAAGGTTTTGTCAACATCAAACTTACAAATTTACATCAATAGTATTTCGTTAAAAATAATTAAAATAGAGAAACGTTATAGAGCGATTTCATATTGAGTAGAGAAGGTCGATATGATTTGATCCTATGTGGACAACTTGTTGAACATCTGACTTATTACGTCATCAAAACTGCTTAAACTTTAGCAAAATTTAAGGTCATTGAATTAAAACAAGAACTTTTGGGTTCTATCTTACACAAACGCTAAGTTGAAATGTTAGTGTACGAAGTATTATTGAACTACTGTGAGAGTTTGTTTGTTTGTTGTTAAGCTCAAAGCTACACAATGGACCATCCGTACCCAAGGGTATCAAAACCTGGACTTTAGCATTATAGGCCTTCAAACCCTGTTCAGGCACTAGGGATGGGGGTGGGCATTGTTAGATATTACAAAATCATTAATAGTTAATAATAAGAATATCTTTGAATTTGTAGAAGGTAACTGAATATATATATAGAGAGCGAAAAGTATGAATATTGAGGGGGGTAGGGGTGATACGTAACATCCAGAAAAACGAGTGAAAAAATAACAACACAATATTGAATTGAACGCTTACAATTACACTCATTCACTGTGATAGAAAAAATCAAAATTTCATACCAAGTTTTAAGAGTATAGTATTACGAAACTTAATGAAAACTGCTTTCCTATAAACATTTATTCATGTTCATAAAATTGTTTCTCAAATAGTGTTGTAACTTATGCTTATAAATAGAGTAATATTTGATAAAACCTATCTATAGCCCTCTGGTGATTCTTCGATTATTAATAACTTACTGAAGAAAGTAAAAGAAGATGAAAATAACTATGAAATTGAATTAATCAAATAGCTACGAACATAAGAACCATGTTGTAATAAAATATGTATGTAGACTGGTAACAGTTTCAAGCTATAAATTCTTAGTTGTCATGTTCTATCCTGGAACGTGCTAATACAGTGTTTCAATATCCTTTGTAAGTGTGAGCCATTCCCGATAAGCCCATTCGATGAACTCACCAATCCAGTTGAGCCACAAAAGTAAAAAGATAAATCCTAAAGTAATTTATATGTAATACTCAGATTAAATTGTAATGAAGAAGAAAGTCAAACCTTGCAAACTAAAAGAAGTCGAAGATGCAAAAGCAATGCCGAAACTAAAAGAAAACTTCAGAAAACAATTTAAGACTGAATAGTGGCAAATGAAATCTACTTATAGAGAGACATTTAAGAAAAAATGATAATTGTATTTATGATATTTAGAGCTGTATTACTTTATGGTTAATTACGTGATTATCACCGTCTAACACAGATATTTATTAATCAGTTTTTTTTTTTTAAATATTGCCCACGGGTGGCACAGCGGAATATCTCTGGACTTATAACGTTAGAAACCGGGTTTTGATACCGGTGTTGTTCAGAGCACTGATAGCTCAGTGTGTAGCTTTATGTTTAACAACAAACAAACTTTTTAGTATTACTTTAAAGATTAATACAGACACTCATTGTATATGGAAAAATGTGGACCTATTTGTTTCTTTAGTCTAATTCCAATATAAAATACTTTCTTGTGGTTGGTAATAACTAGGTTTTTGTAACAGTCCAGTTACTCTTCAGGTTTCTTTTACATATCTGTAGATATCAAACATTTCGACAGATTTATCACTGTCCCATAAGTAAAAACAAAAACATATTAATTAACCAAACGTATTTATTTAAACTTTGTTTACGGTAATCCTTAACACTGAATAAAGGTATTTTTCGATGAACATTTTTAGTTGTTTTGAAAGCTAATTTATGTTAAAATCTTCCTTAATTATGACATGTAATTTGATTATGCTCTCGTACTAGAAGATATACATCAATGATACGCCTGGCTCTGTTCCTGGTATTGACTAGTTAAATATCAGTTTATTTTTTAATTTATTTTCTTATATTGAGAGTTAATAGTTAAGGTGAATTTGTTTTACAAGAAAATAATAATGATAATAAAGACCAGACGCTACCTAGTGGTTAGCGTACACTTTCAACTGTGGGTGTGTTGAAAGACCAGATGCTACCTAGTGGTTAGCGTACACTTTCAACTGTGGGTGTGTTGAAAGACCAGACGCTACCTAGTGGTTAGCGTACACTTTCAACTGTGGGAGTGTTGAAAGACCAAACGCTACCTAGTGGTTAGCGTACATTTTCAACGGTGGGTGTGTTGAAAGACCAGACGCTACCTAGTGGTTAGCGTACACTTTCAACTGTAGGTGTGTTGAAAGACCAGACGCTACCTAGTGGTTAGCGTACATTTTCAACGGTGGGTGTGTTGAAAGAGTGATAGACAATTCTTTCTTCGATTTAAAGCTGGAGAAATCCCTTACATCGGTGGGTGCTACTGACTGGCTGCTTTCCTTCTGATTAGTCGTTTATAATTAGGAGGGTTATACCCATGATTCTGATGTTTGATTTATCTGTAGACTAACATTTACTGAGAAGTTAGTATTGACTGTTTGCAATAACGTGAGTTCCGTACAAAATGTTGGTGCTCTCGAAAAACCTACAAAATAATTTGCAAGAGTTTAAAATAGGCTTAGAATGAAGATTAGATCACTGATAAACTTGGTATCACACATAAGAAAGTGAAAACCATATTTCGTTAAAATTTATTGGAAAGTGAAAAAAATACGAAAAAAACGGGTATTACAAGTCGTAACTTCAAAGAATATATTTTTTTTATATTTGGATGTTTTTTCTCATATAAATGAAGGCGTATGAGAATGTAACAATTTTTCTCTTTATATATTTCTAGCCATTTCTAACCCATTTTTTTAGTCATAAAGAATAAATAGTTTATATATTATTCATATATTTTTTGTCATTGGTATTTTCTATTTGACTTGGCTCTTATGTTTGTTATTAAGCAAAAAGCTGCACAATGAGTTATTTGTGCTACGTCCACCATGGGCACCTTAACCCTATTTTTTAGCGTTATAAGCTCTCATACTTACCACTGAACCATTGGAGGGCAGTATCTTATGAGGTACATGGGCTAAATAGCCAGATCAGAGATCTCAAGGTCCAGTCTATAGCCAGCCATCCCTAGGACTGCTGATCAGAGAGAAAGGGCAACAAGTCAGTAAGACCTGCCGCCTACTCGGCTTTTCTCAACTAAATAACAGGATTGACTGTTGCAATTATGACACTTCTAGAGGAACCTAAGTTGGATCATCAGATCCAAAGCGTGCTATGATAACAATTAGGCCACCATGGATAAGTACGTTATATTAAATTATTTTGAATATGCAAATAAGCAAGTCAGATGTCAACCACAGCAGATATAAAATCACGGTGTAATGGCATTTATAATAACTATATGTTGGTATTTTAGCCGTTACGTAAGTGTAGGACGCCATCGTCCCTGAGAAAGTTGTGTAACAGCTGTTTCCGATGCAAAATAAGCATACCCTCAAAGCATAAAGATGTGTTGAGACCGGGGGTTTAGAATTTCGAAGACGGGTATAGCACTTGTATTTAAGGATATTAGAAAACAAAGGAACGTGTATCATCTTGGGACACCAGCATCAACCAGAAAGAGACCTACAGCAAGTCGTATCCCAGCCATGGTAAACAAAATGAGATGGCTTGTAACATGAATACAAAAGTCTGTGACAAAAGCCGTCCACGTGTCTCAGGTAACGGCACGCAACATAATCAAGACAGATCCCTGGAAAAGCGACACAAGTCATGTATATGCAAGCTGCTTCCACGACATATCTGCTCAACTGCTGCATAGCTGAAGCAGCTAGAGAATGAAACGGGTATTCTTGCTATTATTCATTACGAAGACATAACATACGGGTCAAGTCATCGGAGGCAGCGTCTTTGGATTTCTGGGTGATCGGACTGCGGATAAGTGAAAAGTAAAGGGGGGAAATTATCGTTCTCGTCGTCAAATAGAGCATGGTCGAACGTGGCGACATAGAATGTAACTACATGGTGTGCCTTTAAAATCTTTTTAATATAACGTAATAAACCATCGTATATATATATATACAGAAAGAGATAAGTAGACATTTAATATCTGAGAGTGTAAGATGTTGTTAGTTTGAAATGAACACTTTTTATACATCCTTACCAATGTGTTACGCATTTAATACATCTTTATCGATGTTTCTGGGGTCTCACTCTTCTGTGTTTCAGTATTCATTTTACAATGTTACGTGTTTTTACATTACTGGTTTAAGCTGGTAACTTTATATATTCAACTTTTCTACTCCAAACCTAAAATAAGTATATTAAGGTCTTACATTTTGAGAGTAAGTTTTGTTTTATTATTTCTTTAATCATGGTTTATTAATAGTATTGGTTACATTTTTTTATCATATATAATATATTGATTTTATAATCTTTAATTTCCATTGTATACTTTTATTATGATGAGACTATTTTTCTTTGTTAGTTTATTTAGGACTAACCTAACTCTCCTAAGCTGGTCGAACATCGGAAGACATTATTGAGGTTACGGCCGAAAACTGCCCAACTGTTGAATCAATTCATTCTAGTTATTACAAGTAAAAATGACATATGAGATTAGTTACTACGTTCATTTTAGGTTTAAAGTTTAGTTCTGACCTATCTAGGTAGTTTGATTTGATCACAAGTTAACCATAATCTTCAACATAAATGTATAAAATTTAATAGCATCTCAATCTATTAACGTAACACATTTTTTTAAAGTAAGTATTAGTACCTATGCAATAGATAATGCCATTATATGTGAACTAGTACTCGGAGCCATTGCAAAAGTGTAAGCAGATGCTACTACTGTATAGGATAACATTTGGTGTTTTCAGTAAAACTTGGTTTGAGTGATTGAAATATTAAAAATGCAAATGTAAAACGGCTAAAGGTGTAAAATAAAATCACGACTTCGTGACAATAAAAAAAATGGTTGTTGTTAGAACATTGATTAAGTATCAATCTCTTCCAAGATCGTAATTAATGGGGAAAAGTTAAATGGCATGAATTTATTCCAGAAGAATGATGACTTGCCATAGATACCACCTTCGCTGAGAAAAATGTTGATATTCAGTAACATTTTGGAACATTAATTGGGATAGCAATTAGCATTGATTTAGAGGAGACGAAGCTGTTCTTTGTTCCCTCTCATTATTTACTTCGTTTTTCGCAAGCTGGAATTTATTACGAGACATTTCTATTAAGGTAAATAAAATAGCCACCTATATCTACAGAATGTATCTTTATTAGCCCAATATCAAGCTGGGGATAGAGATCGTTATTTTGTTTAACGCTTTGTTTATCTAAAAAATGTGTAAAAAAGAAAGAAAAGATAAACCAATAAAAAAAAACTGTTTTTTCACAAGATATGCGACAAGTATCATCAAAACATTTAACCTAAAAGAAACTTTGTGAATTGGCTTTAATAATCCTGATAGTAATAGTACACTAACTTAACAGATAAACCATCCTGAATTCAAAAGGATTCCTCTCTAAGTAATTATATTAAATGAAAAAATAAAACACTAGTTTTAAATCAAACCTTGGAAAACGAATATCATTTAATTTTCCTAGAGATTAAAAGTACCTCTAATATATTTTTAGAAACAAAAACGACTTGGCGAATCCAAAAACACCTTATCTGAATTGAAGCTGCTGTCAAGATAAGAAGTCCGTTCAAGAGTTTTAACACATATTAAGCTTTAAGCGCATGTTTTTTCGCCCTGTCAAAATGAACATCATTTCGAATTTTAGAGCAAGTAAAGTTTTTGTTGTTAGTTTTTAGCGCAAAACTACACTATGGGCTATCTGCGCTATGTCCACCGGATTTTAGCGTTGTAAGTCTAAATAGAACCTTACCGTTAACCCACCGGGGAACAAAGTAGATTGGTACCATTACTATATATTGTTTAAAATCACAGCGTCAAGCTCACTCGAGTAAAACATACTTTAGCATATCCAGAAAAGTTGATCGATAATATAACTAATATATACAGCAGTGCAGCTTAATGGTTAATTCTTTATATAAGAGCGGCCCGGCATGGCCAGGTGGTTAAGGCACTCGACTCGCAATCTGAGGGTCGCGGATTCGAATCCCTGTCACACCAAACATGCTCGCCCTTTTAGCCGTGGGAGCGTTAGAATGTGACGGTCAATCCCACTATTCGTTGGTAAAAGAGTAGCCGAAGTGTTGGCGGTGAGTGGTGATGACTAGCTGCCTTCCCTCTAGTCTTACACTGCTAAATTAGGGACGGCTAATATATACAGCAGTGCAGCTTAATGGTTAATTTTTTTTATATAAAAACAAAATATTTCAACAACTAATGACATGACAATATCAACTACAACATAAGAACCTTTCCAAACGATGTAATTAATGCTTATTTAAATTTAATATTTAGGTATTAAATAGCCAATATAGTGACATCAATTAATTAGTATCTTATCTAATTTATTTTGAATTAATAGAATCTAATTACCCAATGTCTACAGTAACACATGTTCCCAGTTGAAATGTCCAAAACCTCTATCTTAAAGATAACCTTATTTCCATTATTAGTACTTTGATTTCGTGGTGTATCTTTAGACGTATTAGACTTGCATTCACACACATATATATAATGATACTTTTAAGTGTAACTATAAACAGTTATCAATAATACTGACCTTATTACTGCTCTGCCAAAGTTTTCACTAACTTTTCATTCTAAAATCGTCTCTCGGTGGGACAGCGAAAAGTTTACGGACTTATAACGTTAAAATTCGGAGTTCGATACTAGACGGACTGAGTGCAGATAGCTCATTCTGTAGCTTTACAATAAGAAAGCAGCAACAACATACTAAGATTAAAACATTAAGACGTGTATGACAATAGACGTTGCTACACTATGGAATAGCACTTTATAATAATTTTTTATAGTCAACCGTTATGCTATGATACATTAATTTAATTTAATTCGTATTTAAGCTATAATGCCACTAGGGGGTGATGTGCTTCAAGAACAATTAAAATGCCACCCTTCAGTATTATCTTAACCGTCTAGTGAGGACAAATATTTATATCACAATATATTTTAGCATCATGGTAACCAGATTCCTTTATATATATTTGTCCTTACATTGAAGACTCTTTATATTACAAGTCGTGTCTAACAGTGAGCAGTATTTTATAATATCTGTCGTATTCTGGCATATACACGAGTATATACTACACAGTTTAACTTAACAGTGACGCCTCTAAATGTCAGTATATCTAGACGTTTAAGCAACAGTAGTTCCGGGACCGTAGGAGGCACAGAGAAGTAGAAAGGACAAGTGCACTGCGGGTTGCTTACCTTGCGATGATGGATATACCAGATAATTTGGAGCTTTTTTAGAAAGTATTAAAGACGATTCAGGCCAAGGTCTAGCACAAAGAGACATACTTTTCATACCATATATATTTATAACTCCAATAATTTCTCTCTTGCCACAATTTTACTTGATGTAAATTAATTAGGTCTATTATACTTTCCTTAAGCTGATGCTTTTAAATATTGTAATGATAATTACTAGGCGTTCCTTGTGTATTAGGTGAGCTCTCGTCTTCATTTGTAATATAAAATATTTTAGGCTTAGCTAATACAGCAAAAGCACTTTAGAAGCTCGGAATATTTGTTTAGGACATTAACTTCGACCATCTCCAAACCACTCATCGAAACATTATAATAGCTTTCAAAAAGTCTTAGAAATTAGTATATTCGGAAAACATACCCATTGATAGGCAGGAAAAAGCAAATTATCTTAAACTCGGCTACAATCTCTATATTCTCAGCAACTGGGTAATATCAGTTTCAAGATCTTCTTGGTTGAAGGTTATAAGTCTGTTCAGGTAAGGAAATATTTTCAGTTATTTCAAAAAATGCAGAGTAAAAAAGTATTCCATTGAGAAATAAATTTACATGGAAAACCCGAAACATTTTTACAAATGCAAATAATATCGATTTTCGCCTCCTAGGAATCAGTTCTGCAAGTAATAAGAATGTAAGCAATGGATATGTCGCCTAAGATACTTTTTCTACGTTCTCAAAATTTTCATTTTCTGTCTTTTTCTCCTCTATCTCGTCGAACGTTTTGTTACTGTACAAGATACATTTTTTGCAACCGAAGCTTCGTAATGGTCTTACATAGATAAAGTAAATCTTGTTCAACATTATTGGAAAATGGAACTTCGTGTTGGTGACACATATATATACAGTAAATCTTGTTCAACATTATTGGAAAATGGAACTTCGTGTTGGTGACACATATATATGCAGTAAATCTTGTTCAACATTACTGGAAAATGGAACTTTGTGTTGGTGACATATATATACAGTTAATCTTGTTCAACATTATTGGAAAATGGAACTTCGTGTTGGTGACACATATATACAGTAAATCTTGTTCAACATTATTGGAAAATGGAACTTCGTGTTTGTGACACATATATATACAATAGATTTTGTTCTACATTGTTGGAAACTGAAATTTTGTGTTGGTGACACTTATATAAAGTAAATTTTGTTACACATTGTTGGAAACTGAAGTTTCGTGTTGATGAAACTTGCATAAAGTAAATTTTGTACTACATTTTTGGAAATTGAAGTTTTGTGTGATGACACTTGAATAAAGTATATTTTGTTATACATTATGGAAACTGAAGTTTTGTGTGATGACACTTGCATAAAGTACATTTTGTTTACATTGACGGAAACTGAAGTTTTGTGTGATGACACTTGCATAAAGCATATTTTCTTATACATTGTTAGAAACTGAAGTTTTATGTGTTCACACTTACATAAAGTATATTTTGTTATACATTGTTGTAAACTGAATTTTCGTATTGGTGACACTTGCATAAAGTACATTTTGTTCGACATTGTTGGAAACTGAAGTTTCGTGTTAGTGACACTTGCATAAAGTAAATTTTGTTATACATTGTTGGAAACTGAAGTTTCGTGTTGGTAAATAGATTTTATTGGATTCATTTTTGCATAATGTTCAAAAAGTTCATGTTTCTCATAACACACACTTTAGTATATTTACAATTATGGTGATAATGCTACATTGTGCTTATTACAATAAATATTTACCCTTTCTTTCTGAGAACTTCTGGCTATACCCTTTAATGTAAGTACGAAATGTGACTTCCAGTAATTACTTGGGACAATGCTATCACTATTATAATGTATATTTTGAACTGCTTGCTTGAAAGATATTTCCAGTATTTGTGGTTTATCATTTCTCTGTTTAGAAATGATGAAATGATTTGGTTACCGCCATCATTTAGAAACTTCTATCACTTGTACTGATTTACTTCTGCTAAACTAGTACATTAGTTTGTTTGTTTATAGCTGTGCACAAAGCTACACAATGGGCTATCTGTGCTCTGCCCACCACGGGTATCGAAACCCGGTTTCTAGCGTTGTAAGTCCGCAGACATACCGCTATGCCACTGGGGGGGGGGGCTAGTACATTGGTCTGATAACAGAATGAATTATTTGGGGGTAAAAGTGGGTTCCCAACTTAATTACTTACGCTTCTCTTATTTCCACCAACTATGTACATCCTTCATGAAGCTGAAAGAGAAAAAAGCGGATTTATGCAATGATAATAAAGGGGGGGGGGATTATCCATAGCAAATACATTTATCAAATTATAGTGTTATACTAAAGAATGGACTTTAATTCAAGATTATTTATATATTATTAATTTAAATAGCTAGTTTAAGAAATCTGGATATCAGATATTAATCCATAGCTTGATTGGCGTTCTTGTCCCTTTGGTGTGGTAGCTGGACTAGATATGTATGTATGTATGCATAACACGTCATGTGTTTCTTATAATTGTATTTGCAATAATTTGATAAACATTAAACTCCAACAAAAATGTGAATCAGCCATTTTCGAACAGTATTAAGCTTCTGTAATATAAATTATTTCAACTCAGGATAATGTTTTCGTTACCTTTGTTAAACCAGTCGCACGTGCATGCACGTGTTGTAATGTGAATAGTTTAAAACATTCCTCCTCATTAATCTTCTGATTCTCTTTCGGGAGGATACTATTAGCGATAAAGAAAAGGTAAATCAGTTGACTTATCGCTTTTGCAACCGACTGAAAGTGTACAGCTACTGACACCTATTTTTTTTTTTACATTTCTAATATTTCTATCTTCATTTAAACTCCACCAGCAAAATATCTCATTCTTTTATCTGTCGTTCTTGTAAACACAGACGTCACTTATCGGCCGTGACAACTTTCATAAGAACTTCCAACTTAACGGTAAAATTCAGTCCTCGTGATGAGTACCTAAGAAATGACTATTTTATCTCTTTAATCTTAGTTCGTAGTCTTTACTACTATGACATATAATTATGAATTTATAACTCAGTCTACATATAATTATGAATTTATAGCTCACTTTACATATAATTATGTACATGTAAGTCAGTCTACATATAATTACGAATTTATAACTCAGTCTACATATAATTATGAATTTATAGTTCACTTTACATATAATCATGTACAAGTAAGTCAGTCTACATATAATTACGAATTTATAACTCAGTCTACATATAATTATGAATTTATAACTCAGTCTACATATAATTATGTATTTATAACTCAGTCTACATATAATTATGAATTTATAGTTCACTTTACATATAATCATGTACATGTAAGTCAGTCTACATATAATTACGAATTTATAACTCATTCTACATATAATTACGAATTTATAACTCAGTCTACATATAATTATGAATTTATAGTTCACTTTACATATAATCATGTTCAAGTAAGTCAGTCTACATATAATTACGAATTTATAACTCAGTCTACATATGATTATGTATTTACAACTCAGTCTACATATAATTATGTATTTACAACTCAGTCTATATAATTATGTATATGTAACTCAGTTTACATATAATTATGTATATGTAACTCAGTTTACATATAATTATGTATTTACAACTCAGTCTACATATAACTATGTATTTACAACTCAGTCTACATATAATTATGTATTTATAACTCTGTCTACGTGATAAACATATAAAACAGATTCTATGACAAATAGTACAATTCCAGAAATATAAGCATCTCTTGTATAGAAAACATGCAACAGTTAAAGAATGTATAACAGATTACATATAATTATGTATTTACAACTCAGTTTACATATAATTATGTATTTACAACTCAGTTTACATATAATTATGTATATGTAACTCAGTCTACATATAATTATGAATTTATAACTCAGTTTACATATAATTATGTATTTACAACTCAGTCTACATATAATTACGAATTTATAACTCAGTTTACATATAATTATGTATTTACAACTCAGTCTACATATAATTACGAATTTATAACCCAGTTTACATATAATTATGTATTTACAACTCAGTCTACATATAATTAT
>NW_013667707.1:147451-154465 GCF_000517525.1 Limulus polyphemus
TATGTATTTACAACTCAGTCTACATATAATTACGAATTTATAACCCAGTTTACATATAATTATGTATTTACAACTCAGTCTACATATAATTATGTATTTATAACTCTGTCTACGTGATAAACAATATAAAAAAGATTCTATGACAAATAGTACAATTCCAGAAATATAAGCATCTCTTGTATAGAAAACATGCAACAGTTAAAGAATGTATAACATACAAAATTACGCTAAAATATCCAACTTTCCAATTATTTTAAGTCAGGAAACATTCATCAAATTCAACACATCAAATCAACATTTTGATTACCACAGATAAAGTAGTCAAATTATAGTTAAAGTAAAGAAGAGTGGTGGCGCTTTTAAGCTTTTAATACTTAGTTAGTTTTGTGGAAGTGAAGATTGTGTAATTTGGTGTCATTAAAGAGAAGTTTGATATCAATAACGAATGAATTGCAGGAATAATTAAAAACTAACTTAAACTAAGTTCACATAAATTCTAAAGGTGATAATAAAGAAAAAAAAAAACAATCAGATTTTTCCTTAATTATCTATGAATATAATATGAAAGTCATTCTTTTTTTTTGTTGAACTCTACCTCAAAACCTTTATTAGAGTTAATTTGCCATATCTGAAAAATTATATTCTGATACAAAACATTTCTATAAACCCTTACGTTTATTTAACTTTTGATCATGTAAAGAAATTTGAAGACAGAATTGCACGTATTCAGCTACTATTTTAACATGACAAGAATTTATCATTTATTTAAAATCTTTAGTTTGGTAATTCTAGATTTTGTATAATGGTATATTACGTTGGTAACTCCCAGATTTTGGATAATGGTATATTACGTTGATAATTCCTAGATTTTGTATAATGGTATATTACGTTGGTAATTTCTAGATTTTGTATAATGGTATGTTATATTGGTAATTAGAAGATTTTGTATAATGGTATATTACGTTGGTAATTCCTAGATTTTGGAAAATGGTATATTACGTTGATAATGCCTAGATTTTGTATAATGGTATATTACGTTGGTAATTTCTAGATTTTGTATAATGGTATGTTATATTGGTAATTCCTAGATTTTGTATTATGGTATATTACGTTGGTAATTCCTAGATTTTGTATAATGGTATATTACGTTGGTAATTTCTAGATTTTGTATAATGGTATGTTATATTGGTTAAACAAAATCTAGGAATTACCAACGTAATATACCATTATACAAAATCTAGGAATTACCAACGTAATATACCATTATACAAAATCTGGGAATTACCATTATAACATACCATTATACAAAATCTGGAAATTACCAACGTAATATACCATTATCCAAAATCTAGAAATTACCAACGTAATATACCATTATCCAAAATCTAGGAATTACCAACGTAATATACCATTATACAAAATCTGGGAATTGCCAATATAACATGCCATTATGCAAAATCTAGAAATTACCAACGTAATATACCATTATCCAAAATCTAGGAATTACCAACGTAATATACCATTATACAAAATCTGGGAATTGTTTTGTATATTACGTTGGTAATTCCTAGATTTTGTATATTACGTTGGTAATTCCTAGATTTTGTATATTACGTTGGTAATTCCTAGATTCTAATTACTTAAATTGTTTCGATTATAAAATGTCTTAGTTAATAGCGTGTCATTTATAAATAGAAAATAAGTTCTATAACTTGTAGAGTTTTTAATTCAAATATTACATCACTTTGTAGTTTAAGCACTTCAAAACTTTTAATGAACCGGACATTCCTGTCAGTTCACTAACACCGGTCTTTCTCGAAGAATATTGGTCAAACATGGTTAGATATCTATCTATTCAATATAAAATTCTTATAACCTTTTTATTACTTGAAGAACTGGTTGATATATAAAAGATCTCTCGAGGACCTGTTTAAGACAAAATAGAAGTTGCCTAGATATGTATCATATTCACAGATGAAATAAATAACATCGGCTTAAATAGCGTTGCGCAATAAAGACATTGACGTATTACGAAACACTTACTAGAATGTATTGTTTAGAAACATTGGATGAAGCTTTCTGTATTGGACAACAATGTAGTATATATATATATTGTTAAGGTACCAATGTGAAAAAAAACTGCTGAACACATAAAACGCATATTGACATCATATGTACATTATATTCGATCCAAAGTTTTTTATGAACGGAACAGTGTGTTTTTAATTACATGCTTTGATAATTTATGGCGTCATTAGTAAGAAAACTTGTTTGTTGTTTTCGTCGGTGATAGAAGTAACAAACTAATTAATCGTGGAACCTCTTAAACCCCAGGGACACTTTTCTTGTCGCTGAACGTACGAAGATCATTTGCATCTATGCATTAAGGTGTCTACTTAGATTGATTTGTTGAGTCATGCAACAAGCTCAATGTTGCATATGTTATAATTAGCTAGAAATATGCTTTTTGGCAGTTCTTCTAACATCCAACTACTATATAACTCCCTGTAATTCTTGTTTAATAGCTGAAAAAAACAGTACTAATTAGTTAGTCAGAATAATCAACAGTTTTTCAATCAAGCTGAGGTTCTAATATAATCACGATTATAATGTTTATTATTTAACTATCATCTAATAGTTGAAAAGTAACCATATCAAAAATTAAAGTTTTTTGTACCCTGCAACAAAATTATTCCTGTTTTAGGCAATTAACGAATACAGATGCTAATTTGCTAGATCCGCCATGTTACAGTGATTCCAATTAATCAGTTCTATTTATTCTAAAGTTAGATGTAAAAGCATACTACCCAAATAACGAGACGAGTGACTTATTTATAAAGAACTACCAAGAAGCCCGGCCCCCCAGTGGCACAGCGGTATGTCTGCGGACTTACGACGCTAGAATCCGGGTTTCGATACCCGTGGTGGGCAGAGCACAGATAGCCCATTGTGTAGCTTTGTGCTTAATTACAAATAAACAAACAAAACCAAGAAGCCAGGTGGTTAGGACGCTTGACTCGCAATCTGAGGGTCACGGGTTCGAATCCCCGTCCCACCAAACATGCTCGCCCTTTCAGCCGTGGAGGCATTATAACGTGACGCTCAACCCCACTATTCGTTGATAAAACAGTAGCCCAAGAATTGGCGGTCTGTGGTGACGACTAGCTCCTTTCCCTCTAGTCTTTCACTGCTAAATTAAGGATGGCTTGCGCAGATATCTTTCGTGTCGCTTTGAGCGAAATTCAAACAAATAAAATTATCAAGAGACCTCCCTGTGGCTCAGCGGCAAATATCCGGACATGTGACGCTAAAAGTCGGGTTTTGATACCAGTGGTGGTAGGCACAGCACAAATACCCCATTCTTTAGCTTTGTACTGAATAAACAAACAAGCTATCAAGAGTATAATTATTGAAATAAAGAGTTTTACCGCATAAAACCAAATTAACACAATTATATCATCATATACCTTAGTTATTAATAACTTACTGAGGTATAGTTCTCAGAATGTACTCGAAACATGCAATAACGTTTGCCCAAAATTGGGTCAACATGAGATATTCTCAAAGGGTGGGTAAATGTAGCTCGTTATTTCGCTCGTTTTTTTTCATAAGTTATTTTTTTTAATCTCTCCTTGGTATTCTAGAATAGTCCGCCAACTGTGATGTTTCAATCATGATTGTCTAATAAGTTATAATACAATAATATTTTTGACTTTTATAATTAAATTTCCTTGGGCTATTCATAAACTCTCTTAAATCTAGGCGAGGCCATTGCTTTGTGTACGCCTTTTGTTAAACAAGCTATGTTTAAAAAAATCAGTATAAATAAATTGGAATGAGTATACGATTGGTGTTTTCCCGAAAAAGATAAGGAAGTGTGTCATAGTAAGAACGCCATTTTGTTTCGTGTTTATCGTTACTCAAGTCTTGTAAAATAAAAATATGTTGCCGTAACAACGTCTTCCTGGTTGAAAGGTCGGCAACCTAAGTATTAGAATCCAAGTAAAAGATCTGATATTTATGTCATTGAACATAACACCGCTTGCGGATCTTACTTTTGTCGGTGCGTGACTTGCACCGTGACAGTTTTGATTTACATCTCGTTCTTCGCTCTTTCGCCCCCTTTCCTGAGAACTATTAGATTATGTACAAATTACAGTCCACGCACGATGTCACATTACCAGAAAATTCGATACTAATAACCGAAATTTAGTTTTACTAGTGTTGCCATATTGTTATCTTCTTCGTTCTGTTAAATTCCTTTGTGCTACTAATCCTCAAATTATTGCTTTGTTTTTTTTTTATCGTTCATTACCAGCGGGATTCATGCACTGCATCATATGGGGATTTATTATTTCTTTATTTATTTTCTGTCCGTTACAGAACTCACGGTAATTTTTTTTCTTTCTTTGTTTGTTGCTAAGCGCAAAGCTACACAATGGGTTATTTGTGCGGTGTTCACCACGGGTATCGAAACACGATTTTTAGCGTTATAAGCCTCAAGGCTTACCGCTTAATCACTGGGGAGCCATTGTAGTGATAGCTAAGACCAATTATATGAAATAACTCATTTTCCATATCAAATGCAGAGGACGTTCAGATAGAAATTAGTGGGATTAGTTACAGCACTGATGTTATCTTGTGCTACTCATATGCTATTAGTGACTACAATAAAACAACATCGTGAAGTTACAGGTGATTTAGTTCCTAAATAGTTTAGAAAAGTGTGATTAAAAAAGGAGAAGGGGGGGGGTCTATATGAACCTAGACAGGAATAACCTACAGTGGTTAATGTGCCCGAATTGTGAACCCGAAGATCCATAATGGTTACAACCCTTTGCCGCATATATATTCACGATCTCCCTGGCGTGAGGGTTTCGATCAAATCCCGCTATTCGATCGGGCGAGAGTAGCTCTCGATATAGCGTTGAATGATGATGACCAGTCTACTTTCTTCTAGTTTATCATTGACAAGTTTTCCAGAATTTAACGCAAAGCTACGCAGAGACCAATTGGTCATAGCCACCCTTAATCCAAAAAGTAGCCCTCGATATAGCGCTGAATGATGATGACTAGTCTCCTTTCTTCTAGTTTATCATTGACAATATTAAGGGTGGCTATGACCAATTGGTCTCTGCGTAGCTTTGCGTAAAATTCTGGAAAACAAAAAGTAGCTCTCGATATAGCGCTGAATTATGATGACTAGTCTCCTTTCTTCTAGTTTATCATTGACAATATTAAGGGTGGCTATGACCAATTGGTGTCTGCGTAGCTTTGCGTGAAATTCTGGAAAACAAAACAAAAACATTTAGAAATCATATTAACTCAAACTGATAGTTATAGAGTTCATGAAGAATTATATCTTGTAACTGAAGCTTCAAATAATATTCGTACCGATTTTGACTTTTATATCACTTATTCTAATTTTGTAATTAAATAACTCAAAGCATAAGTTACACTATTCACTAAAGGAGATCAGATGTGATCGATTTTCAAAATGTATAACGTGTAATTGATTTTGATATACTTATGTCCCAAAAGTGCAATTGATAAGCTCTGGAACTGAAACTTGGCCGAATGTTTTCTTCTTTGGTTTGTTAACTTTGATAATTACTGTCTTATAGTTTATTCATAAGTCAGCTAAATGAGTAATCTTTCGTAATATTAAATAAAAAAAAATGTTCAGATTTTTAACTGGTTGTTTCGAACTTTTTTTTTAGGAAAACGAAAAAATAAAGAATATAAACAAGTGTTTTTTTTAGATGAATGGAAGAGATTATTTGAATAACAAGTTTTTTTTTTACGCTTCATTTATATGTCCTGCCATTAAAGCTAAAGAAGAAAGATTGCAATTGTTCTTGAAATGAGTGTTTTGGCTCCTCCCCCCCCCCTCTTTTTCGCATGCACACAGGATTCGGCGTCTTTAAATCATCCACAATTATCTTACTTATTATATATATATATATATATATATATAAGCAGGAGCTGCTTAATTTAACCTTTGTTATAGTGCTTTGAACAGAAGAAGAGGTTAATTTCATTTTGAGTAATTTATAATTAAGAAAAACGAATACAAGGGCAATGACATCAACAGCTAAAACAATGAAAATTTCCTCAAGGACCCAATTAGCATACATATGTAAAATGATTAAAGATTTCTCAATAGCATCAGCATTCATAATGAATAGAAGACAGGAATAACTTCATATTCATGATACAAGTAAAGTGATTTCCATGGGAACAAAGTTTACTTATAAGATGAGGAGCTGTTGGAAATGAATCGTGTTTTTTATTATATGTACATTGTCGAAATACAAAGCTCTCTTATTTATAAGTTTGACGTCTGTAGATCACGCAACTAAAAACAACAGACCCCCAGCTATGATCCTCATTTTTTAATGGGGAGGGATTCTTTTTTTGCTTACTTTTATTCGTGGTAGTCATAATCCAGATAGGATTTTGAGTAAGTTGTCTTGATTTTCAATTTGAATTGTTATGTATGATATAATGAGAGGTAATTTGTTTACCAAATTTCTGGTTCTAGCTGTGACTATGATTAAACGTCCTACAATACCTACATCAAGATGAATCATGTCTATTTAATACTATGTTTAAATAATATTTGTGCTATGGCAAGTTTGTAGAAGAACAACGTTTTAATGATCTTGGGTAGACCCTATTTGTCAACGTTATTTTTACATTTATTTAAGGCCTATGAGACTAATTGGAGTTTGGAATGGAGTTGCACGATTCTAGAAGGCTTATTAGTGTATGCCAGGCCTGGAAAGACTTATGAGAATCAACTCCTCTAAATAAGCCATAAAACCCATTCATTGAATATCCAAATACAATGTGCATCTTCTGGACGACACACTGGACTATCTGTGCTCTGCCCACCAAGGGTATCAAAACCCGGTTTCTAGCCGCTGTGCCACGGGGGGGGGGGGGTTGACGGTAAGCTCTGTACCTTTACGCCCGCGTGTCCTTTCCGTAACTTAGTCGTTAAATATGTCC
>NW_013667707.1:155428-169254 GCF_000517525.1 Limulus polyphemus
TAGGGACGGCTAGCGCAGATAGCCCTCGTGTAGCTTTGCGCGAAATTCCAAAACAAACGAACATTAAGCCATGCCCACTTTCCACTTGTATATTAGCTTCGGACAAGAGTGTTCACATTTTGCTATAACTCGTTCCTATTCTATTCTTTTCTATGTCTAAGATTATACTGTTTTTCATCTCTATTTGTACATTGTATTACGTACTCTTTTAATTGAGATTTCGTCTGTAAAGCTGTTGTCATTGAAATTGAAAATCACAATTGCTATGTTATAGTTTGTAGAAAAACGATATTACTTTAAAAACAATTTAGACTGATTTATAAGAAATATAAAGTTATAAATTGAAAAATTGGCTAGGTTTTCATTGGTGTAACTTTTTTCTTGGAAATTCATAACAAAACCACATGTTATCAAAAGTCAAAAAGTGTCAAAAAATCTAAAGTAAATATAGGTTATATTTAAAAATAATATTCTGGTAATTTTCAACCACAATGTTTTACAATTAGTAAGTTGAAAAGCAAGCAATTAAATAACAGTGTACAAAATGTTCAAAAGAAAAGGCCCGGCATGGCCAGGTGTTGGTATTTTCAACCTGAGCAGTATCTCATGTGACACATGGAGTGACAGATTAGGTCAGATTTCCCTAAGAGTTCAAGTTATAACCATTGATAAGTTTGACCTGCTGATCAGGGCCCGGCATGGCCAGGTGGTAAGGCGCTCGGCTCGCAATCTGTGGGTCGAGGGTTCGAATCCCCGTCACACCAAACATGCTCGCTCTTTCAGCCGTGGGGGCGTTATAATGTGACGGTCAATCCCACTATTCTTTGGTAAAAGAGTAGCCCAAGAGTTGGCGGTGGGTGGTGATGAGTAGCTGCCTTTCCTCTAGTCTTACACTGCAAAATTAGGGACGGCTGGCGCAGATAGCTCTCGTGTAGCTTTGCGCGAAATTAAAAAACAAACAAACAATTATAAGAAAAGTAGATATCAGCTGAATGGATTCTTATTGTCATTAGTTACTTTTAGTAAAACAAATTTATAGGAATAACTTCGAGTAATTTGTTAATATATACTAAAGTTGTAATCTAGTGGAGTTGAAGTATAACTGGAAAAATCTTGATCACTGAAAACCTACAAGAGAAAAATATTTTTAATGAAGTTTAATTATTTTTATTGTTTTCGTATTTTCTACAAGCTAGAAAAAATGTTTTTAGAAAATCTTGATCGCTGAAAGTCTGTAAGAGAAATAGATTTTTAATTAAGTTTCATTATTGTCCCTTAGTGGGACAGCGGTAAGTCTTTGGATTTATAATGCTAAACTCAGGGGGGTTCGTATCCTCTCGGTAGACACAGCAGATAACTCGGTTTGGTTTTTGTATAAAAAAACACTCACACACTCGAAGATGGGACTAAATTTTAAGTCCCCCAGTGGGACAGCGGTAAGTCTTCGGATTTACAATGCTAAAGTCGGGGGTTTGATTCCCCTTAGTGGTTTTGCTATAAGAGAACACACACGTTTCATAATTGTTCTTGTATTTTCTACAAGTTAGGAAAATGATTTATGGAATATCCTGATCGCTGAAAACCTGTATAAGAAATATATTTTTAATGAAGTTTCATTATTTTTATTGTTCTTGTATTTTTTACAAGTGAGAAAAATTGGTTTGGTTCTTAATTACGAAGCTACACAATAGGCTATCTGTGCTGTGCCCACCAGGAGTACGGAAACCTAATTTTTAGCGTTATATATGCCTTCAGACGTACTACTAAGCTTCTGGTGGGCTATAAATAATTATAGAGCTCACTAATAAGTAAAAAAAAGGTTAAATAGGAGACGAATAAATTAAATTTCTTAAAAAATTACAGGAATATAATAAAAAAGTAAATTAGGAAAATCTGTTAATATATTTTATTATTGTTTAAAGGTGATAAACATGATTTGATGAGAGGAAAAAAACATGCACGCCCTTTCAGCCGTGGGGACGCTATAATGTCACTCCCACTATTTGTTGGTAAAAGAGTTGGTGGTGGGTTCCTTCCCTCTAGTCTTTCACTGCTATACGAGGGAAGGCTAGCGTAGATAGCCCTTATGTAGCTTTGCGCGAAATTCAAATCAAACCATAAATACGTTTACTGTATAACGATATACGAGTTAATATTACCCCATGAAATGGACATGGCACGAAAGGCTATATTAATAAAAACTGCTGACACTGGACAAAGTGTAACATACTGTGAGTAATGCAACAATGTAACAACGGTTATTACCTAGGATTCAATAAGAGTGCAAACAAAATAACAATTCCTGAGAGGGTGGAACTTGACCCTCCCTGATCCAAAGCATGCACCGAATCCCGATGAAGAAGGATCCCGACACCTGATGTTTACCAAGGAGCCCTTTTTTTGGACTATAATGCGATCAAACTGAGTGGAGTGGTAAATAGAACGAAATGATATAAGATATAATTCATGGACATGGCCCTGAAGAGGATAATAGGAATAATGAAACAAATTTTAATATCATTTCTGCGCTAATTCTCGTGAATTATCGTGTAGCATTTGAAAACAACAATGGGCAAGGAGTTAGGAAGAAGTCTAGAGTGTACCTGACCCTCACAGGTCGTCTACTACGACCTAAGTACCGATTTAGGCAAATGTACTAACTGTACGACGTTTAGGCCTATTTGAGTTATATATTAAACGGTAATAGAGTTTATTGATTACTAGACAAATGTGCTGAATGTACAACGTTTAGGCCTACTTGAGTTACAAACTAAACGGTAACAGAGTTATTGATCACTAGACAAATGTGCTGACTGGACAAAGTTTAAGCCTACTTGAGTTACAAACTAAACGGTAACAGAGTTATTGATTACTAGACAAATGTGCTGAATGTACAACGTTTAGGCCTACTTGAGTTACAAACTAAACGGTAACAGAGTTATTGATCACTAGACAAATGTGCTGACTGGACAAAGTTTAAGCCTACTTGAGTTACAAACTAAACGGTAACAGGGTTATTGATTATTAGACAAATATGCTGACTGTACAACGTTTAGGCTTACTTGAGTTACAAACATAACGGTAACATAGTTATTGATTACTAGACAAATGTGCTGACTGTACAACGTTTAGGTTCGTGAGAATAAATAGTTTTAAGTGAAAACACATTTCAACTAAAGTAAATTTTATGTAAAATTTGTTCTGGCTATAACATTTATATTTTATGACTACAGATTGAGCGGCATTGTAACAAGATTGAGCTGATTAGTGACCACGTGAAAAATTTGCACAACTAAACAGAAATTCGTCATGATTACATAAGCAAAATTTCCTTCAAGTCACAAATTTCGCTCAGACCTCTCTTAACCTGGCGTTTGCATAGTAGTTTCAAACTGCTGCTCATCTCATGGATAAACCTCTTGTTGGGGAAGTAATTATAAATTTTGATCTTACCCATTTGGCCATTATTCTCTGAAAGAAATATTTTTTTTGGTTTTTACTATTTTTAAAATTCAATCATCACAGTCAAGATATTAAATACATGGTATAATTCTATTCCCGAGAGCTCAAATACTTTTAAAATATATATCTCTACTGTCTGTATTCCTACTTTCTTATTTTATAGACTGCATCTCAATTTCAAATTGTGAAAACCTGTTAGGCTCCTTTAAGAGCAATCAAATACGGGAGTTCATGGAAAACGACAGGCACGTATTCAGGAATCTAGTATATATATATCTAAAAAGACAATGATACTTAATAGGTGTAATCGGTGTATTTAATAACATCACATGCATATCCAGTGTCAGTGATTTATAAAATAAATGCATTTTATGCATGTTTTAATTAGAGGAACTAAAACGAAAAATACAGAAAATAAATCTCTCAGCTGAATTTTACAAACTAGCTTTAAACCATTTTGAAAGACACTTTAAAAAATAATACTTTCTGTAAGTGCATTAAGAAAAAGTCTGTTGAACGTTTTAAAAAAACCCTAATTTCTCTTTATTATAGTAAGCCATAAAACTTATAAATCGCTTATTGCTAAATTCAATGATAAATATAAAAGTAAACGACTATTTTATTTTGATGAAATCATCCAAGTAGAAGTAATTCCTTAGATATTTAAATTTACAAGTGAAATGTCTTAGATCTTAAAAAAGAGATAATACTTTAAAACATTAGAAGAACACTGTATTAAGTTACCTTTACTTGAAAGTAGTATAAAACAAAGTGTATTATTAAACTTGCTCTCTATATATATGACTGCGATTCTTTCTCATCCGCCAACTATCTCGAGTCGGCAACAAATAACAAATATATATATATATATATATACTGTTATATCAGCTTGTTTGATAATTTCCCGGAAACTCCTAGAAACTTCAGCGATACAAGTCCTTTCTTAATTAAAACTAGTTTATTTTTTCTCGATACAACTTTGCAATACAAAGATTGTCCACAGTCACTTTAAAGTTAACTACTTTTATAAACACACGCTATAATTCACAACGATTCACGCACTTTACTTACGGTGACTACTGCTCGCTTGATTCAATTATCTATCTCTATATCTATCTATCTGCCATCTTTCTCTGCTTTATTTGCCGGGATTATATACAAAAATAGAGGGCCCCTGGAAAAGACTAGAGTTGCCAGGAACAGTCATGATCCTTCTAGAAACTCCAGCGTGCATGCTTCCAGCGTCGCATGATTTCCGCTGTCGTAACAATACATATGATTAGAAATTACAGGGCCGGGCGTGACTTAGGAATTAACTTGCTGGGATTCACTGAGGGTGCGCTAAAAGAGTGACAGTCTAATCCCATTATGCAGTCAGACAAGTGTAACCCAATAGTTGACGGTGTGTGTTTTGACTAGCTGTCTCAGTTTGGTCTTTCAGTTCAAAATTAGGATCGGCTATGCATAGATACACCTCCCGTGTAGCTTTGAGCGAAAATTCTGAAAGAAATAAACAAATGAAAGTTGTTATTTAAATACATTTATTTCCATTAAAAATTAATTAGATCAAACATTTATTAACATTCTCATTTTATTTCGCTTGTTGTGAAGTATACATTTGCAAATATATATGTACATCTATATACTGTATACATTTGCAAATATATATGCACATCTATATAACGTGTACTTGTGTGACATTTCAATGAGATCGAAACCACACAGATAATTTCCAAATATTTTTTACAAGATTGACATTATTAAAGTATTAAATGAAAACTCGCTGATCTACACCCTGATATCCGATTATACAGTAACATTAATTTAGTTTTAATTTGATTTTAAAATTGATATAGCCTTGGTGGTTATCATGTTATTTGATAATGACAAATGAAACACACTAAGACATCTAAGGTGATGAGACGTGGTTGGAAACTATCCGAGTTATCCTGCTATTTATGCTAAAGGTGATATGTTTGATTACAAGACAATTATAAATTCGTTTAGGCTTATAACTGCTGAAAACGACAGACGTTATTTACTGAACACATGTTTTGGGTATTAACTCACAATATTTCTTTGGTCATGTTGTAAAACCACCATGATAGATGCTTCAGATAATAGTCCTGTCAGGAAGACGAACTCTCTTTTCGTAAAGACCAAATTGCTCAATCAACGCGTTTATATTAATGCTTGAACACTAACACTGTACGCAGTTCGAACTGTTGAACGTGGAAATATGAATACATAAATTTACGAACTAATAAATTTGGTAACGAGCCAATAAATTTAGATCATGTTTATCTGCAGGTTAAATGCTGTGGACTATAGAGCATATAAAATGATCGAATCAGGATATACCCTCGGCAACAAAGTATGTTAAATGTACAGGTAACCAAGAAAATACATACCAAAAAAAAGGTCATACTAGGAAATACGTACTTTGAACTGCCTCTGGGGAGGTAAATATTGAGCAGAACGAAAAGCTGCAATTACATATAAAAAGATTATAAAAGATTAATGACCTGTCAAAGATAATTTTGAAGGAGAAACTAGCATATATAAAGACTTAAAAGATTAATGAAGATAAGGATTACCTGTCACAGTATCGTCACGAAACAAAGGGTGAACATAAACCCAAAACAGTAAGCTAGGTTGTTTATAGTAACTACCAGGCTACAGTCATACTTGAAGCAGGGACAACATGATTCAGGTGATAACACTTTCTCTTCCTGTTTCTTGTGACATAGTAGTAACTTTTTTCAACTTAAACAACACCTTATGAGCACGTGAGCTAAACGTCAGTAACCGCTAGGATTCACGTATAGTTGAACTATTGACCGCTACGACAAGTGAGTTGTCCGGCTTTGAACCGATAGACTGGATTAAATTATTTTTATAACGACCCCACAGAAGAAAGTGCGAAGCGTATTTAGTGGCATCACGTTTCGAACCCTAAACCTTACGATCAGAAGCCCGACACGCTAATTACTAAGCCATGCTCTCTATTTGAAGATTTTAAAAAGAGCCTTTTACTTATTGTTTACATAATATATTTACTAATTGTTAAAGCAAACAACCACATATTGGTTTTCTATTTAACTAACCCTAACGTACATTCAATTTCTTCACACAGTAATTTATTGCATCAGCATTATTATTATTTTTTTGGCAAAAAGTTTAAACAGGTCTATTTTTATTTTTAATAACTTACCAATCTCTTTGTGTATTGTGAAACATAAGTTTGTACCGCTGTTTTATCTAATTTTTTCTGTCACATTGTCGTTTTCATTGTTATTAATTTTCTCGGAAAGTAACATAAAATCAAGTATCTGTAAGTTTGCTTACCTTTTTTTGAAGATAAATCTTCAGTAACGTATCTTTCAGATCATTAAGTAAAAGGTAGATAGCTTATCACAAGAAAAAGTATCTCCAAAATGTAGGAGATAATTCGACAATCTAATTAATATTTTAACAGCTACTTCCTGAGTTAATGCCCACTAAGTGAAGCATCAAATCCGAGGCCTTTATCCTATGAATACTCCGGATAATCTTGTAAGCTTCAATAAAACCGCCTTTTACTATTCTTTTCTTAAGAGAAAATAAGAGATCTTAACCTATTCATATATATAAACATATACGATATCCTTACATCCCTGGACTGGCCTCAAATGAACTAATGGTTAAGACGCTTGAATCGCAAGCTGCAGGTCGCGAGCTTCAATCCCCGTCCCCGAACATGGTCGCCCTTTTCAACCGTGGGGGCGTTATAATATGATAGTCAATCCCACTATTCCTTGGTAAAGAGTAGCCCAAGAGTTGGCAATGGATGGTGTTGACTAACTGCCTTCCCTCTAGTCTATCACTGCTAAATTAGGGACGGCTAGCGCAGATAACACTCGTGTAGCTTTGCGTGAAATTCAAAAATAAACAAAACAAACATGTATTCCAGGATTTATCCTTGTAGATTTTCTCTGAAACCTTTCCAATAAGCCAATATAACTTAGAAATAAAAAAAAAACAGATTTGTGTTTTTTTAAGCCATTGAGGTCCCATATATATATATATATGTGTGTGTGTGTGTGTGTGTATTTACACTTCTTTGTAAAATGTATGCAGACGTGTATTTCTACAAAATACTCCTGATAAAAAGTAGTACCTTCTTAGTCGTAATAACTGATGCTTTTCTGTTGAACATGCTCTATATCATAGCCCAGGAAATATATGGTGCAGTTTGTATTTATTGTTATTTCAAAAGCTTAAATACTTGATGACAACAGAAGACTGTAGTTTAACCTTACGAATAATAGCCCCAACTAATGATCCCTAAGAAGGTTAGGTCTGGGTAAATCATTCTAAGACATTGATATTGTTACTTTGAAGCCAATCGCATAATTTGTATTCGGTGAACGGATGTTATATTTCATAAATATTATGGAAACTAGTTTCACCCAGCTGAATAGATGCCAGACACATTTTAAGCCTCATTAATAATAGAAAAGCTAGTATGATTACGATAGAGATAATTATCAACTACCCAATGCTACTCTACTAGAAGCCAACTGTGATAAAACGAAGTTTTCGTTTGGAAAGCGTGCTTTGAAACAGTTATGTTGAAACAAGATATTCATATATAGAGAAGGTACTTTGATGCAGCCATGATAAAATGAGGTCTTCACATGGAAAACGTGCTTTGACTAAGCTACGATAAAATGTGGTCTTCTCATGGAAAGCGTACTTTGACTCAGTTATGATAAATTAAAGTTTTCTCATGGAAAACGTACTTTGACTCAGTTATGATAAAGTAAAGTCTTCTCATGAAAAGCGTACTTTGACTAAGCTACGATAAAATGTGGTCTTCATATGGAAAGCGTACTTTGAGTCAGTTATGATAAATTAGTCTTCTCATGGAAAGCGTACTTTGACTAAGCTACGATAAAATGTGGTCTTCATATGGAAAGCGTACTTTGAGTCAGTTATGATAAAGTAAATTCTTCTCATGGAAAGCGTACTTTGACTCAGTTATGATAAATTAAAGTCTTCTCATGGAAAACGTACTTTGAGTCAGCCATGACAAAGCAAAGTATTCGTGTGGAAAAGGACCTCATATTTGAATAATCGTATTTATAGACCTGAAAACGAATACAGATAACGGTACGTAAGACCTGCATGGGAGATTTTGAAAAAATAAGACACACACACACACACATTAATCACTGGCAAAAAAAAGGAAAGAAGAAATATATAGCAGAAAGAAATTTCCTTTGATTTTGCATGCCTATTCTACGTTTTTGCACATAGAAGTATATAATTTTAAGTTAAAAAGTTCGTTTTATTAACTGCCAGGTTGTCTAAATTCAAATTAACGTTTTATAATGGTATTTTTTGGTTGTGGGTGCTAAGAGTTTGTTTGTTAAAAAGAGTTAAAAAAGTTAGTTTTATTAACTGCCAGGGTGTCTAAATCAAATTAACGTTTTATAATGGTATTTTTCGGTTGTGGGTGCTAAGAGTTTGTTTGTTAAAAAGTTAGTTTTATTAACTTTCATGGTGTCTAAATCAAATTAACGTTTTATATTGATATTTTTCGGTTGTGGGTGCTTAGAGTTTGTTTGTTGTTAAGTGCAGAACTCCAGAAATAGGCTATATGTGCTCTGCCCAACATGGGTATCAAAACGCTATTTTAGCGTCATAAGCCCCCAGACCTATCGCTGAGCTACCGGGGGGCGGCTAGTGATAGATATATTAAGGTTTATAAATGGATTGGTCCTTCAAGTATCTATTTAGATAAAATAAGCTATTTAAAGCCTGTGGTATTCAAAATATTAATATTTTTCATTTACTCATTCCTACCCATAAAAGTACAGATTTCATTCAAATTTGGATAAAACCAAACTTAGTTTAGACGTTTTGATCAGGGGCTACTACTTAGAAACATTACATTTTCTTAATGGGGTTTTCGAACTAAGTGCCTGTTTTAATATTTATGTGGTCGAGCTCTAAGTTTCGGTGCTAAAAAAAAAAACCGTTGCGGAATCCGTTCTGCACGAGAAAATATTCCCCGAATTTTAATCTGTGAGCGCGCTATAATAGTGACGGTCAGTCCTTCAGGGTGGATTATGATAATATGTTGCTGCTGATTGACACTCTTCCCTTTGTCCAGAAGTTCAAAATTAGGGACGGTTTTTCCATAAATAAAACATGTAACTTCAAAAATGTTTCGGTCCAGAAATATTTTTTGATAATGTGAAAAACTTAGACCATTGTCGAAGAAGTTTTGTATCTTGAAGTTATTTATAAAGTATAGAAACTTTCGTAATTTTTCGACGAAAACTCTAACTTGGAGGATCACTTTAGATCTATATTGACTGGCCTTTGTGTATTATAAAATACGTAGCTGTCAGCTAGTTAAACAATTTGTCAAATGTGTTCAAACTTGGTACAGTTTATGACCAATTGTAGACTTAGACTTAGAATAAACACTTTAGCAGTTTAATAAAATACGTAGCTGTCAGCTAGTTAAACAATTTGTCCAATGTGTTCAAACTTGGTACAGTTTATGACAAATTGTAGACTTAGACTTAGAATAAACACTTTAGCAGTTTAATAAAATGCGTAGCTGTCAGTCAGTTAAACAATTTGTCAAATGTGTTCAAACCTCGTTCAGTTTATGACAAATTGTAATGCTTCAATCGAATAAACTAGATTCAATCTGATAAAAATTTAAAAATACGGCCTTTCTCAGCGATATTTAAAAGTTTATTTTTATTTATACGTGTAATGTGTCCTTTATTGAATATGAATTCTACTGAACGTTCTGGAGTCATCAAATTCCTTCGACCAAACAGAGCATCGAATACGTTATATTAAAACGATTTTGAATTCTCGCCACTTCGTTACACTCCTTGTCGCTACTTTCAGCCATCCCTTATCCGACGACTATGCGTCTTAAAAAATAGCCCTGCAACGTAATTTCTATTGCAAAAAGGCTCTGTTGTAGGACTGTTATGTCCCAAGCACACCACTTCTCTCTCTACTTGCTTTTCATAAGCCATATCGCACGGAAATCCATAGGCACTGCGACTTGACCGATATGTCTTTTTTATGGAATAGCATGAATACCAGTTTCGTTCTTCAGCTGCTTGAGGTATGCAACGTTTGAACCGGAGGTATGACTGAAAGCTTTCATCGTGAACCCATAAACTGTTGGCCTCGTTTCCAGGCAAAGAGCCTTCTTAATTATGTTATGTTCTCTTGCTTTGTACAACGTGAATGGCTTTTGTCACTGACCTTTTTGTTCGTGTATTATTACCTGTTACAAGCCGCCGAATTCCCTTTACCATGGCTTTACCGATTTGCTGTCGGAGTATTTTTGGATGGTCCTGGTGCCCCAAGTTGATCCACATTCTATTGTTTCCAATGTTATTAAGTGTAATAAATACTCTGTCATGGAAATTTTTAAATCCTTGAATATTTTACGTCGACTATTACACACCCTTCCAATTAGTAATAACTTTTCTGTGGAATAACACTACTACAAAACGTCAAACAAAATCAAAATGTAATTCTAATAAATATTGTTCTACTGCGACTTTATATTGATTGTGGTTGTCTCGTGACTTGCTGACCTGCATATTCGAAATTGTTTTGGTATAACGTACTTAACCATGTATATCAGGCATTTTCGTTTGGCCTAAAAGAAAATTTCATTGCATCGTCAGATCAAAAGTGATTTACACCACTACTTTAAGCTTCTTGTATTATATATACAAATACTAGTCCAAATGTACTTTTGTCTTCAATACCAGTGTTTCCCAAAGTAAAAGCCAAGGCTCCTCTGGGGGCCATGAAGATTTTTCAGGGAGGGGGCGCCAAACAATGGGCCCAAAACAAAGATGCTGAATTAATTTTAATTGTAAATAAACAATAAGTCGATAAAAATTATTTTGAATTAATTAAATGAAACAGTATGTCGAAATGAGATGTTATTGTTGTATTTACTACGGCACCGTTTTTCAATCACCATGCTAAAGTTACAAGTTGGGAGGCCTCAAACGTTTTTATTCACATTAGGGGAACCTCAGACGCAGCGAATGATTTCTGGTAGTAAAGAAAAGGTTTCTTTAGCCGAAATTTATTGCAGATAAAAACACAGGTCCAAAATGTTATCTTTACACAGCATTTATTAGTAATCTGTCCAAGGCTATTAAAAGCAGACGCTGAAAGAAAACATCTGAAGTCAACCGTAAATTTAAGTATTTTCGTTAGATATAAAACTTTAATGGTTCTCCAGCTTACACGTTTATAGCATTTTATTCTGCATATGATTTGTTGTAAATTATAAGCTTATTAAGTGGTCTGCAATGTTTATGGCGCACTATAAGTACACGCTATAATATTACATATATATATATTTGTTTGTATTGTTTTAGAGCAAAGCCACAATGGGCTATCTACTATTCCACAGCGGCAATTGAACCCCGAATTTTTGCGTTTCAAGTCAATAAGCTTTCCGCTGTTCCATCGAGGGCGTTATATATACATATATATATGTTTGTTTTGTTTTAGAGCAAAACCACAATGGGCTATCTACTATTCCGCAGCGACAATTGAACCCCGAATTTTTGCGTTTCAAGTCCATAAGCTTTCCGCTGTTCCATCGAGGGCGTTATATATATATATATATATATATATCAATAGATGCTCCCTAACTTTCCCGTTGAAAAGTGCCAGTGTGAATCCTCTTGATTTTGGTTGAAAGACAGAGAGTTTTAACTCGAAATTTTCTCGCTGCCCTCAAATACTGTATTGCCCAATGTTCTCATTGTGCTTTGCTTCACGTGTCATTTCTATAATTACAGGCGTCTGGAGCACATCATCATTGTATTAGTGTGATTAACGTATCACTCACCATCCATCTGGTACTGCTAGATGCTAAATACTCATGTGTGAAATTCTCTTAATGAATAAAGTTGAATGAATCCGTGAAGTGTTTATTTATTTAGATAATTCAAGACTCGTTCATATGGGACCAAGTTACAAATTTTTGATACTGACAAGTAAAATCCGTTATCATTTAACTTTGAACAGACTTACGTTCCCTTAATATCAAATGTAAAATATGTGCTACTTCTTAAACTGCTTGAAGTTACAATTATTCTGCTTTGTATCGGCAAGGATTTTACAAACATTTATTAGTATGGAAACGTAAATGTAGATTTCTCAATGATGTTACAAATACTTATTAGTATGGAAACGTAAATGTAGATTTCTCAATGATGTTATAAATACGTATTAGTATGGAAACGTAACTGTAGATTTTTCAATGATGATACACACATTTATTAGTATGGAAACGTAACTGTAGATTTCTCAATGATGTTACAAATACTTATTAGTATGGAAACGTAACTGTAGATTTCTCAATGATGATACCCACATTTATTAGTATGGAAACGTAACTGTAGATTTCTCAATGATGATACACACATTTATTAGTATGGAAACGTAACTGTAGATTTCTCAATGATGTTACAAATACTTATTAGTATGGAAACATAAATGTAGATTTCTCAATGATGTTACAAACATCTATTAGTATGGAAACGTAACTGTAGATTTCTCAATGATGTTACAAACATTTATTAGTATGGAAACGTAACTGTAGATTTCACAATGATGTTATAAATACGTATTAGTATGGAAACGTAACTGTAGATTTTTCAATGATGTTACAAACATTTATTAGTATGGAAACGTAACTGTAGATTTCTCAATGATGTTACAAACATTTATTAGTATGGAAACGTAAATGTAGATTCTCAATGATGTTACAAACATTTATTAGTATGGAAACGTAAATGTAGATTTCTCAATGATGTTACAAATACGTATTAGTATGGAAACGTAAACGTAGGTTTCTACCTTAAAAGGTAAACAAAAATACCTGTTTCACGTGCTTAGTGTATTTTCAATTGATTTAGTTTTGTCTTTCTTTCTTTTTATTTTGTAAAATTAATTCCATTCGAGTAATGCACATAACTGTACATTCGTTGATTACACAGCCTGCGTTGGTTTTATTGTCTTGAAAGTTTTACATGTTCTGCTGTAATCCCTGTACGGTGAATCCGAAAATGATATCAAATTTTCTCCATCACGTACAGATTTTTCACAAAATGTCATAACGCAATACATAAAAGAAATAGCACAACACGTAGTTTTGAGACTAAAAGACGTAAATTTCACAAAAAAAGTCAAGTTGAATGAGGATGTATATTAGTTTGACATCAATGTTCTTCCCTTTTCTCCAGTTTGTTTGTATTTTTGTTAACAAATATAATAATAATAAAAAATGTTCATTGTGGTAA
>NW_013667707.1:169611-177079 GCF_000517525.1 Limulus polyphemus
GATCTAAGTAAGAGTTTTTTCTTCCCGATTTGTAAAACTTCCTTACGTGATAGAAAAAAAAATGAATAATATTTTCGAAATTTGCGTAGCTGAATTATGAAAAATCCGTTATTAAAACCAAAACAACTGCTACACTAACTTGTTTAGTATTACGACGCAAGTGTTAAAATCCGAAATAAGAATCAGGAAGCATCTTGCAATATTTGCGTATAAAATACTGTTAGAGAAAGCTACATGATCAAATGTATATCACAGTAACTGATCGTAACTTCGTAAGTAGCAAATGCATTGTTGTTATTATATTCCAAACGATATATAAATATTTGAAGTTTATAAAATGTTGCATAGACTTCTTTTCGATTACACTGGCATTGATTTGAAGGTACCAATAAATCGTCCAATTCTATGAAATCTCACTTTCATGTTTTGACATAACGGTTCTCTTCGAACATGTAACACGTATATTTTAATTCATTTGAAATATATAAAATTGAGCTTGAAACATTACAAAGATTCATCTCTTTCTGCGGTTTACGTACTCAGACTGTAAATCCGAGCATTCAAAGTTTGAAGCCCGTTGCCACAAAAATACGCTCCGTACTTTGGTACCGTTAGTTAAACAAGAGTAGCTCAAGAGTGCTGTTGGCTAGGGTATCCCTCTAGCTTATTAGATTAAGAGTAGGAACGGCTGTGAGAAGATAGCCGCTTGTATATCTTTTCGCGTGAATTCTAAAACAATATGACTTTTTTATGTGTAATCGCTCCTTTTATTTTGTACTTGTTGTTGTTTGATATGAAGCACAAAGCTACACAAAGGCTATCTGTGCTCTGCCCACCACGGGTATCGAAACCCGGTTTCTAGAGGTATAAGTCCGCAGACATACCACTGTGCCACTGGGGGGCTTCTTTGTACTACCCATTAAATCTATTTACACTTGCCTGGCCCGGCATGGCCAGGTGGTTAGGGCGCTTGACTCGCAACCTGAGGGTCGCGGGTTCGAATCCCCATCCCGACAAACAAACTCGTCTTTTCAGCCGTGGGGGCGTTTTAATGTGACGGTCAATCCCACTATTCGTTGGTAAAAGAGTAGCCCAAGAGTTGGCTGTGGGTGGTGATGACTAGCTCTCTAGTCTTTCCCTGCTAAATTATGGACGGCTAGCGTAGATAGCCCTCGTGTAACCTTGCGCGAAATTCAAAACAAAGCAAACCAATACACCTGCCTATTGTTACACGTGATTGCATCACACGCGCTATGTAAGTGATTACCGCAAGAAGCAGGCAGCGTCAACACCCTTCAGCTGAAAGGGCACTAGCTGAACGACATTCTGCGTTACCTGCTGCGTTGTGGAAGATAGAGAGGATCGCAACCTGGCTCCCTGGAGTGGAGGTCAACTAGCTATCATTGAACATTTCCACGTGTTTTGTCATGTCGTCCTAAAAATGTCCACGTATTAACATACGTTTTGATTTAACTTTAAAATAAGCAACGTCATTATACAATATCGGAAAGTCTAGTTAAATTAACAAAGTATCAGTAAGCTAATATGTCTAAGATGTTTCAGGAAATCAAAGAAACACATTTCACTCAAAACGTTTCGTTTAGGGACATAAAATATTCATAACCACTATAATTTTGAAGTGCACAACATGCCATCGTAGGCTGTCTTTGATATCATTTTGACGTTTTTATTGTTGTTGTTTTTTGGATTTTTTTTTCATACGCCACGTGATTTATTTTTGTTTATTCTTAAGGGCACCACCACACAATGAGTTATCCGTATACTATGCTCACCGCGGGTATTAAAACTCGATTTTTAGCTTTATAAGTCTTCAGACTTACTGCTGAGCCACTTGGGGTGTCACGTGAAGAGCGCGTAACTTAATAACTAGAAATTTATTAAAAGTTTAGTAAGGTGATGTGAGCGATATAAGATATTGAGTTATATGACTCTAGAACAGATTGTTAATTGATCAATGAGTCTATGTTTACGGACTTACAACTTAAAAATCGAGGGTTCGATTTCCCGTGGTGGCTAGAAATTAAATAGCCCATTGCATATCTTTGCGCTATAAATTGATAATAAGAAATTTTACAGTAGTTGATTGATTAATGAGCTAGCAAGTTCAATTTCGTGAATTCTGCGTTAGTGTTTCGACAGAGAAATAGAGGTACGACAGTCACTTGTGAAGTTAGGCCCATCATTAATTCAAATAAACGTAAGTGTAAAACTTGTAATCGAAGAAACGAAACGTTTTTTCATTGGATCGGAAGGGCTTGGCATCAGTTTTACCAAATAATCCAAACGAACCTGTGCAACCATAGAAACCACTATTACAAGGCAATAATTGGTAGGCTACTTGATTATTGAGATCTTTGTGTGTTCTATACTTCTATAACAGCCAAAAATGATTGTCCCTTCATGTTATATTTAACTTTTAGGAATAGATTAAGTAACTTATTTTTATTCCTTTTCGTTACCAAAAATGAATCAAATGACTAAGGTTGAGTGCCACTAAATGTACTAAATATCTAGTTATGGAAGAAAACCTCAGAACAGTTACCATATGCCAATATATCTGTCACAATTCTATAAACTTTAAGATACGTTGTCTACTTTTAAGCTAAATATCTGTACTAGAGTTCTCATTTCTAAACAACAACAACAACAAAATAAATTTAAATATACTTGCTGGAATGATCAAAATCATGTACGATAATTACTAATTATTAAGTGTCATAAAAAATATTTTACATATGTAGTTCAGTCATGCTTTCACATTTTGTGCAATAATGTTACACATAAGAATCACTCAAAGTTATGGTGACAATTTCGTCCATAAATTCTTACTTGAATTCCCCCCAGTGGCACAGCGGTATGTCTGCGGACTTACAACACTAGAAACCGGGTTTCGATACCCGTGGTGGGCAGAGCACAGATAGCCCATTGTGTAGCTTTGTGCATAACTACAAACAAACAAACTTACTTGAATAAGTAACGCAGAATCAATAAACCTAACTGACATTTTTATAATATCTATCAGCAGTGTCTTGACCAACTGATACATTTTCATTTCAAATTTATAAATTGACTGGGACGCCTTCCTTTTATTTTTCGAAACTTTTTTTGATTTATAAGAGGAAATGATTTCCTGTCTTTAGTCCTGTAAAAGAGCTTGACATTTTAACATATTTCCCATTAGTTTAATCTACATTTTCGAAAAGTGGGAATATCCAGCTACTGCAGTGTTCGCCTTTAGGGCCGGTTATGGCTTAGTGGTTTAACGTGATGTGATGCAGGTCGAAGGTTCGAGGTGCCATGTGCCGCTGAGCATGCTCTGCCCCACCAGTTATGGGAACATTAATTACAACTGTGACAGTTAAGCCTGCTATTCATTCAAAAGAAAATATATAGGTGGTTGAGTGTGGCCCAGTTGTTAGCTTTCCGAACTATGGATCTACAGGTCCATTGTTGACGTTCCGTTACCGCACACATACACACACAAAAGGCTCTTCATTTTAAGACGATGGGTGCGTTATGAGGATTACTGGTCAAATCCTACAAATTGGTCAGGATTGTTGACTAGCACTATTAGTTCGAAATTAGGGATAATTAACGTTAATAATCCTCCAGTAGCTTTTCGCGAATACATATAACAAGGTATAAGCAGCTGGTGGTGCTCACTGCTTTCCCCTATTTCTGTTATCTAGTTCTAAATTAGGAATGACCATACCTAAACCTCAGGAATCTCTTACCCGTCTACTTAACCCATGTGTCGCATAAGAGGTTGAAAATTCCAGTACCAATACTAATGTTCACTAGAACAGTTCCTCGTTTAAGAAAGATTCAAATTTGTTCTTTAAAGGCCGACTACCTGGCGCCAATGTTGTTGGATATTGATTGAGGTTGCGGGTTTTTTTTTGTTTTTTTTTCACATCCAACAAATTAAGGTAATTTACATAATAACAGGCTAAAGAGTCTTCCCAACCAAAACTGGCATGATATTTCCTGATAGACTACAAGAATAGACATTTGTAGTATGAAAACGAAAAAAGCAGATAGTTTCTTGTAAGAGTAAATGAGTCCCAGCTATGAGTGTAAAAACGAACTTATTTTTGATTAATAGGACCTTAATTACTTAGAGCAGAGTAAACTAGTTATCAGTTACTGTTTCTGACAACCCATTCATCCAAATCTTATCAACAAGCATGGTAATCTGTTTGAATAAATTGCTAGGTTTACTACTGAAGCATTTCAATTTGAAGAATAATGGATCTTGGTCACGATATCTAACTATACAAGAGTGAGTTCTTCCTCTCACGCAGAGCACTTCCGTGCTGCCATCTTTACGATATATAGCTTAATATAAAAATTATGCATATGTGTATCGTCACATCTCTGTGTTTGTACAATGGGGGTTGCATTATATCTGTATTCCTCGAAACACATAATAAATCGTTGTGGGTGATAAACAACACTTCTCAGTAAATGTGTTTCATGCAGATATCAAGAAATCTTTTTTTCTTCTTGTCTCTGCCATATATCCAGAATCAATAATTTGATGTTTCATCCAATTCAACACACCCATACTGATGAACGGTTGAATAGATTTCTCTGTAAAAGATATGGCAATTCTAAGAAAATATTATCAGCAAACCAGTATTTTCCATATTTCACTCAGTACTCAGTAGGTATTTAAGTCTCAAAACTAAGAGTCAAACAAATATACGCATATTAGTAAAAATATCAGGTACAGAATCTCAAGATCTAAAACATTAAACGAATTATGATAAATGTGTGAAACACATTACTAAAAAAAACTCTTCATGTAATATTCTCTAGGTTACCTTCTAGGTCAATTATCTTCAGAGAATTTTACAGGCTAGAAGATGATGAATTAATTCGACACTCCATCAGGAAACTACACATCAGATGAACGTGGAAATAAATCAATCACCATGGGCGTTTTGATGGACAGTAAACCTTGTTAAAATGATTTTAACCTACACATGCTTGAAGGAACTCCTAACATAAATAGGTTACAGTGAAATATTGTCCTGTTAGAAAGATGGGCGGTTTAACAGTGAAAATATAGGCTTCGTATACTTTATAGGACCAAAGCTTTAAAAAAATGTGATCAGGATGCTATACCCCCTGCAGAACAAAATATAGAATAAATATTTTTACTCCTGAAGAGACTATAGTTAAAAATAGACTAAGATTACCAGGATCTTTCTGATTTAATCGAATGCTTTCTTTAGTTAAACTAATAGAGTACGTTACTTATAATCATAATATACAGTAACGCTACTAAATGTGCGAAAGTTTTAGCTTTATCTTTCTGTTATAATCGAATGCTTTCTTTAGTTAAACTAATAGAGTACGTTACTTATAATCGTAATATACAGTAACGCTACTAAATGTGTGAAAGTTTTAGCTTTATTTTTCAGTTTTAGTCTATGAGAAGAAATATATAGTAAATCAATACGTGCGCTAATATCATAATGTTTTTTGTGCGCAGTTATTGTAAATAATAGTAAAGTAAGCTGCCTTAAAGTTTTGGTGTAGATGTGAGTGAATCCTTGTGGTGCTCAGTTTGAAACTTTTATCAGGTACATGAGTAATTAAACGGTTCAGATGCCTTTATCACTCAGCGCATATTGTTCTTTGGATAACGCCGAAGTCTTTAATTTAAAAACAGGTATCACATGCTTCAAGTGTATGTTTTGACATAGATTCTTATCTTGGGTGTTCATAACCGTATTTAAATGTACGCTATACAATTAAGTTTTTGCATTGGAAACTAAGCCTTCCTTATCATACTGAAATTAATCTTATCATTAGTTGACCCCCGTCCAATGGCACAGCGATATGTCTGCGGAATTACAACGCTAGAAACTGGGTTTCGATATCTGTGGTGGGCAGAGCACAGATAGCCCATTGTATAGCTTTGTGCTTAACTACAAACAAACAAAAAACATTATTATTAGTATTATTATTATTGGGCGCTAACCCAATTCAATTCATCATATGAATAAGCGTGTCACGTTTCCCAAACTTGTGTCTTATTACGACCACATCAACTCCTGCAGAGCAGTAGCAGAAGGGTAACTTAAATAAGAAGCACAAAGACACACAAGCCAGGTGCAGTTATCTCATAGAAGGACACTGTGTCACATTAAGTAAATAGATATACCGATAGACACACTTGTAGCTTTTTCTGACGTATTACCAGTGTGTCTCTCCTAATAAATATGATCTCCAACTGCGACTAGCATATATATATATATATATTTAAAATGATTTATATCTTATCGATTTAATCTTGATGTTATGACTCATATATACTATATAATTATCTGTTTTGTTTTTAATTAATGGAATATTTAAAGAAAAGGGACAATTACCGAATGTCTATGCCATAAAACATGCTTCGAAGTTTTGTGGAATCCCTTTTTAAAATACAGAAAAATAGTTCGCAAATATAGTTTAGTATATTTATAATTTTTGTTTCTCTTCCTTAGATATAAGATCGATTTTTTTTCGAATAAAATATTGTTATTACATTAGCTTTTCGTTCTTATATTTCGTATTTAAAGTCGGCATATTAAGCGTGAAGTGATATCGTGCAAAGGAATACACCTATAGAACAGTAATTTCTTTTAACCGTACATTAAGAAAAACCCGTACATCTTCTCAAAGTTTCTCTAAAGTTTTTAGTAAAGAAAAATGCATTGAACCGGGCAACAGTACTGCACTGTAATCTTCAAATAGCTTGCATGCCTATTGACTGGTTTTGAGCGCTTAAATGTAGAAGAATGTAGTAATTACTTTTGATAACAGCGAACAGGTGATCACGAAAGGAGGCGAAAGTTGACCTGTATAATTTTAGATTTTCTACACGCATTCGTGTATGTACTTATGTAGATACTCACGGATGATATGTCCAAGGATGATCATAACAAACAAAAAACGGAGTATGTCAGCGTTTTCTCATCTGCTAAGGAAATCTAATTTTACCTTTCACCTGATTCATGGGCGAACGGATAGAGGGCTTGTCGTCTTTTTAATTTTTTTTATGAAAGAAATAAGTATATATTTTGTTCGTTGCAAAATTTCGCGTAAAATTACACAACGGGTTACTTACGCATAGCCGTTCCTAATTTCTAACTAATAGACTAGAAGAGGGGCACCTAATGAGCAACACCCACCGTCAACTCTTGGCTTATTCTTGTCTAACCGACTATTGATATTTTAGTATCAGTCTTATACGCATTTAATTATTAACTATACCTAAAACACCTACTGAGTTTATAAACTGTACAAAAAATGCGTCAGGACAGATTTTTAATATAACGTAATATTGGATTCTAACCAAACATGCTCGCCCTTTCAGCCTTGGGGGCGTTATAATGTGACGGTCAATCCCACTATTCGTTGGTAAAAGATTAGCCCAAGAGTTTGCGGT
>NW_013667707.1:177218-189022 GCF_000517525.1 Limulus polyphemus
CCATAACAAACAAACAAACAGTTTGGCTGACAATATTTGGCTTAGACTACACACCTGAAGAAGTCGAGTAAACGTATTTTGTTTCTTGGAGTATTATGGCCAGTTTACATAAACCGCGCAGGTTCGAATCCCCGTCCCACCAAATATGCTTGCCCTTTCAGCCGTGGGAGCGTTATAATGTGACGGTGAATTCCATTATTCGTTGGTAAAAGAGTAGCCCAAGAGTTGGCGGTGGGTGGTGATGACTAGCTGCCTTCTCTCTAGTCTTAAACTGCTAAATTAGAGACGGCTAGTGCAGATAGCCCTCGTGTAGCTTTGCGCGAAATTCAAAACAAACAAACAAACAATTGGATTCTATATAGTTTTGGAAATACATTCAAAGTCATACTTGAAAAACTATACACTCAGTAATGTACTGAACATTCTACTTTGTCACTCAAGCCCATGCACCACCACAGCTTAGAAGCATTTCTTTTGTTGATGTTGTTCTTCGTTTTCCTTTCTTCTGCTAACTAATGGAATTATTGCAGTTTTTTTTTTATGGGCTTTTGTTGTTGTTCTATCTCTTCGGCGTTCATTTTATACTATAAGTTAAAAGTTAGATGTTCTGACTGAGAATCGCGAAAAAGCTCCAACAAAACAATGGTACCCCTATTTATGTGTTAACCCAAGTCTATAATTATTAACAATAATTAAAGTCATACGTAATAAACTGGTAAAATATCTATGTTAAACATTAAATATGACTATTTTTGCTTAGTTTAACTTTACTAGGCCTTTAGTGACGTTAATGTAATCTTGTAAGGGTCAACTATGATTTGTCTGCTTCATTTTTTGACATAAGAATAGTTTTGCTGGAGTTTACTTCATAATTCTATACTTAAGTTTCTTTTTTACCAGTCACAGTCTAAAAACGTGTATTAACAACTTTAACTTAATCATTACCTATAATTAAAGACGTATTGTTTGTTTGTTTGAAGTTATGCACAAAGCTACACAATGGGCTATCCCTGCTTTGCCCACCACAGGTATCGAAACCTGGTTTCTAGCGTTGTAAGTCCGTAGACATACCGCTGTGCCACTGCGGGGCAAGACGTATTGAATTTTACCACAAATTGAAAACAAAATCTCCACACACACAAAAAGGGTAAAGTGATTAGATTCGAAAACAATAACTCGTTTATTTACTTACAGGTATGTAATGATTTGAAAAATTAAAAGGTAGGCTATCATTATAAAGGATTGAACATACTTTCCTAGAATATGCTCAAGTTGAAAAGAAGTTTTAGGTAATATATAAGAATTAACCAGATCAGTGATTATACACGGCGAATTTTCAGTTATAACAATGGAAAAGTGTTTTTCAAAGACATGTATCAAGACGAAAAAAAAAAAAAAGGATTTCTAACAATGAATTCGACTTGGTTATCATATTGTTTAATAAAGCATATTCGTATGTAATAGGTGGTTGCACTGAATATACCCAAACAACGTATTTAGTTTATCAACTTAGCTGGTAAATCCTCTTAACAGTTAAACATACTTTTTTTCCAGCTAAGAAGGTATAAAGAGCTATCCTAATAAAATAAATCAATGTGTCATTTTTTCTGTAATTAATGTATCATATTTTACTTCTCTCGAATGGTAAATTTTACATAATCTAAGGTTAAAAAGAAAATCAGAAAATCTTTCCTGCTGAGTTTGTTTAAAATGATATTTTGCTTAGTACACGTTACTATTGTTCTTACCACACACTTACCACGTATCGCTAAGGCAGTGTGCGACTTCGGTGAATTTGAAGTAATTAAAGTGAGGTAAATATATATTACAGAACATGAGAAAGGGCACCAAATTTTACACTATAATATTGGCAAATAATTATTTACATTAATGTGTCTACTGAGCAGATTTGTTAGAATTATCTTAAGAGACCATTGGTCATTTGTCCATTATATAGACGGTAACTGACATTGTATTTCCCAGATGGGTTTAATTTTATCTTATTTCGAAAAACAAAATCAGATATTTTGCACTTCATGAACAAAACTGTAAGTAGACTAAATCAACAGCACATTGATTAGTATAAGCCAAAACAGTCTTATAATCATTATTATATTATTAAGCTTTCAACTTTAAAATCTACAGTACTATCTTATGTAGGTTGCTACTCTAAAGTAATATATTCTAAAATGGATTGGCGTCTCAAATTCTATACGATAACCATTTCATTCTTTTCATTAACTTTTTTAGTCTCGACAGAAAATTAGTGATTTTAATTTTCAAAATATATTTTTCTTACATTATTAGTTTCTGAATCTATTCTGAGATTTTTATCTAAGGAACCATCCATCATGACGACTACTAACAGGTCAAAACCTCAGGCTTAGCTGACGAATTGATGCAGCTATTTTCTAGTTTAGGCTTACGGGTGTTTTCGAAATATATCTAAGCCTACGCTATAGGCAAGCACTTAGAATAATAAACCTAGGAAGGTTATAGCAAGAATTTGTTACCTTTTTCATAGCAAATTTAGTTGTTGTGTTCTTCAACAGTCTTTAAACAATAACTGTCTAGTTATTTTACATGCATGAAAAATAGTTGCAGAATGTTATATTGATGATATAATATAGAACTAAGAGTTAATTGTAAAGTTTGATTTTTTTACCTTGTAAATATCTTTTCATCTTTCATATATTTGTAGTTTTTCATTTCTTCAACTTTCAGTTGACGACTGAGATTTGAAATTGAAGTTGTATAAAAATAGGATTTTTTTATGCCACCTTATTCATAAAATTCGATAACAAATAATATTTCTATGGCAACAAAATAATCAGTTGGAATAGTAACAATTTTATCTGACTATAAATTCATAAATGGAAATAGATTTGATTTATTGGATTTTAATTATTAACCACAAGTATAACAGACTCCAGTTAAAATCACCGTTCTCGAGCATGTTATTATCTGTTTCACGTTTTGTTTTATCTTTGCTCTACACAGCATTTTCTGACATATCTAGTGTTGTTTTCGTCTCGTTAAGCTGCACGAATAAAATTAAAATAATGAATAAAATTAAAATAAAATTTAGCTATTGCACATAGTTGTCAAATCATAATACTTTGAGGTAATCAGCGTTTTTTTCTGGTGCTACTCCAACCAAAGATATGGAATGGAAGAGAAAGTTGATCAAACTCTTTACAAGATCTTTGTTTGGCACCATTCGCGAAGTACATTCACCTGCTGTATCACGACTGTCAGGTGAGAAATGTAGCGTTACATACTTTAGTTTTAGTTTTACTTTCGTATTACATGTTATACTCTCGAGTATCAGTGTTAGGCAATTCGATAACTTTTTATAAGGTTGCCTTGCTCAGGAAATAAGGTCTAGAGAAACCAATTTTAGCGATATTTTTATTACGAAACCTGATTTAGGAGAATGCTATCTTAATCAGAGACAATTTTAACTTACAGCTATTAACAACGAAAGCCACTGTAAACTAAAATTAACTAAGTTAATTACAGCAACATGAGAATATTATCTATCTAAAAAAACAAATACAAAACAGCGTATTGAAATACGACTGACTTACAGACCGTTTCGATTTCAACTCTCAAAGCTAAACATAAGTCATAGTTAATGAAGAACAAATGTTTAAGAACACTAAATGGTTCTACTGCGTATGTGAGTATGACATATTATTACACAAAAACAAGAAATGTACAATAGTTAGTTATGATAAAAACTTGTAAGAGAATCAAAATTAATAACACAGCGATTTGTTCTTTTTGTAAGTTTAACCCTAGTATGGTCAGTTTAATATCTACATGTAAAATAGGACATAAAGGAGCTGTAAATTTTCATCTCAATACGATGTATTGGAAAAAAACTATACACCCAAATGTTTATCAACTTACCATTTCTAGTACTTGTATTAGATCTTTGGTTAAAAAAAAAATCCCAATGATTTCAGCGCGATACAATACTTCAAAAATAAGATAAACATATATCCAGTTTACTAATATTCAATTCAATTTTATTCATATACTAGATAATACAATATGTTGTAAATAATTAATAATTTTAGCTACAACCACTCTAGTATATGAAAAGGAGATTCAATAAAGCAAAAAAAAGCAAACAAAAAAAGATTTTTATACAAATCACATCCCCTCTAACTGGAAAGAAGTATTAATAATTAACTATTAAAATAACTAAGAAAATCATAAATTTGAAACATGCCTTACATTTTTTCAATGGTTCATTTCTCTTTTAATATTGGGTACTCCGTTCCAGATTTTTATTCCACATAAGTTATTGAGCATTGACCTATTGACCTTTTAAAAAGTGAAAATGGTTTATGTAAACCAACGTTTATTCTTTTGCCATGACAATAGATAGTTTATTAATTAACAAAAAAGGTTTGAAGGATGGGTATATTAATTATTTAATTTTTGCCCCCAGTGGCACAGCGATATGTCTGCGGACTCACAACGCTAGAATCTGGATTTCGATACCCGTGATGGACAGAGCACAGATAGCCCATTGTGTAGCTTTGTGCTTAATTACAAAAATTTAATTTTTTTATCATAAACATATACTTATCTACTAAATAATTAATCAGTTCATAATTATTTAATATTTTGTATTCATGAAATAACTAATACACCGAATTCCGGTAGTGTAAACCCAAATATAATATGGTTGAAATACTGTTATTATTGCAAATTCTTCTCATTCTTGAACATCTCTGAGATACATGCTAAAGAATGTAGTGTTTAAAAACATAATAGGCCTAATGCTAATGCATAATTACAAGTGGCACTTCCACGTTGTTGTTGTGGTCGTCACAATTCTATCTCAGACTTCTGGTTGTTATTTTAGGCTATTTCAAACATAAAGTGACCCTAGTTACTTTAAATTTGTCAACTTGTATTGCTGGAAGTGACCCAAGTTACTTTAAATTTGTCAACTTGTATTGCTGGAAGTGACCCAAGTTACTTTAAATTTGCCAACTTATGTTGCTGGAAGTGACCCAGGTTACTTTAAATTTGTCAACTTGTGTTGCTGGAAGTGACCCAAGTTACTTTAAATTTGTCAACTTGTGTTGTCGGAAGTGGCCAAGTTACTTTAAATGTGTCAACTTGTGTGGCTGGAAGTGACCGAAGTTACTTTAAATGTGTCAATTTGTGTTGTCAAAAGTGGCCAAGTTACTTCAAGTTTATCAACTTGTGTTGCTGGAAGTGACCCAAGTTATTTTCAATTCATCAACTTGTGTTGCCGGAAGTAACCCAAGTTATTTTCAATTCATCAACTTGTGTTGCCGGAAGTAACCCAAGTTATTTTCCACACCTAACTTCGGTCACTGAAAATTCCCTAAATGGCAGCTTTGTACACTGATTATGTATATATATTTGTTTATAATTAACAACATTATTACAAGTGCACAAATCGTATGCGAAGGGAAAAGTAATTAGTTATAGTACTTAGTTAATGAAATAGCTGAAAATGTAATAAGAATACAGAATAAATTAAAATTTGAGAGGTTCGTCTTATCTTTCTCCTGAAGTCTTTTTCTTGATAACATTTACTTTTCATGGATATCTATATCTATTTACTATGGATATCTATATCTATTTACTATGGATATCTATATCTATTTACTATGGATATCTATATCTATTTACTATGGATATCTATATCTATTTACTATGGATATCTATATCTATTTACTATGGAGATCTATATCTATTTACTATGGATATCTATATCTATTTACTATGGATATCTGCTCTGAGGAAGTGAAAAGTAAAATTCGCAAACTATAATTAAGAAGAAAAAACAGAAGACTTTCAGGAGTAAGTTAAGGTCAATCTTTTAAATCTTATATTAAGATGGCCTACTCCAGTTCCGAAAAAAATAAAATACAGAATACGTTTAGCTAGCTACATAGTTAATGTATTGCTAAAGTGTTACTTGAATGATTAAAGTGAATAAATAATGGCAGTTTAAACTAAATGGGCTGAAAAAAATTGAGGCTGTATGCACGTGGTTTAAACAAACATTGTCTTTGTTTTGAAAGTACACTACAAACTGAACAAAACAAACAAAAAACCCACATTCGGAGGAAACTCAAGAAAAGGATATTGGGGTCGAAAATTTTCATGTTTGAAACAAAAGTTGTTGTGTTTTTATAAATCGTTCAAAGAAAAAGTACTCTTTGTGTTCTTGTGGTAATGATGATAATTGTCAACGATCCTGCTTAATATTGTGTTATTTGTTTGTTTCTTTCATATTTTTCGCACAAATCTACACAAAGAGATCTTTGCGAACAGCCGTCCCTGAATTTGAACTGATTGACAGAGAGGATGCAGCTATTCAACAACACCCACCGCCATCTATTGGGCTACTCTTGTGTGACAAAACAGTGAGATTTCACCGTCACGGCTCCAAAGTGTAGAGCGTATTTTTTCAGCAATGGGTCGCGAACTATGTTTCATCTGATACACAGTCCGAGCACGCTAATTACTAGGTCACGTCCGTCCACATATTATGTTACACAAGGAAAAAAAGAATTAATTACTTCATATATTTTTATGTCTTAATTGATACTAGCTGACGTCCCTTTTCTACCCATTAATAAGACATGGGGGATATCAGGGTAAACATAGGGGGTGTCAAATACGAATTCTGACACTTTATCTACATCTCCGCGGGGCTCTAAGGATACATGCTAGGTTTGGTGACAATCTGTCCAGTCGTTCATCATTTATCAGCGGACACACACATACACGTACCGATAACATCACGGTTAAAATAAATAGATTTGCTGCTAGAGACAGCAGCTGAATCGGTACTACTATATATATTTTATATCTATTATTCTTGTTTGTTTTGTTGTCAAGCACAAAGCTGCCCTGTTGGTTATCTGTGCAATAACCATCTAGAGCATCCAAACACAATTTTTAGTGATATAAGCCCATAAACGTACCGCTGAGCCACAAGGAGGGCATCTATCGCTCATAAAAGTATTTACCATTTTATCTAATTTCATGTTTAATGGACAACCCTATTAAGACCGATCCACTTTGATTGATCCCAAACCTCAGTCTCAGTATGAGCTAGCTCTGATAAGCTAGCTCTGTTCATTATTGGGCCTTTTTGGTCAATAAATCTCCATAATGCAAAATAAAGAAAACAGTTTCCTTCACACAAATCAACTAAGGCTTTAAAACTCCACGTCCTAAAACAGAAACGTCTACACAGCCACTCGAATTTATAACCCACAAGTATTTGTAATACTCATAGTTCATCTTGAGGTGAATCATAAATAGTGTCAATACTGGATAATGTTTTTAAAAAGATGAAAACTTTTACAAATACGCAAGCTCTGCTTATCATTGATTTAATGACGAACAATGCCTGCGTGTTAAAGAGAGCTTGCTTTCAAGCAATAATTGTTTGTCAAAAAATCGTATTTAATTTATTATCTTTCGGCCCGTTACTGAGTGCTTGTAACGCTAAAAATGTGGTTTTGATATCAGCTCGTCTTTAATTTATTATCTTTCGGCCCGTTACTGAGTGCTTGTAACGCTAAAAATGTGGTTTTGATATCAGCTCGTCTTTAATTTATTATCTTTCGGCCCGTTACTGAGTGCATGTAACGCTAAAAATGTGGTTTTGATATCAGCGGTAGTCAGAGCACAGACAACCCATTGGGTGGCTTTGTGATTCAGAACAAACAAATAAAAAATACCTTTGCCATATAATGGCTTAGATTACAATCAGTGGTTAAAATTTTAGTATCTTCTAGTTTTCTGTAAAACTAAACAGCAAGACTTAGAGGTATGTCTTGAAAGAGCAGCCAAAGCACTATCTATTAAAACCTTGAACTTTTGAACGAAGACAGTGTCTTAAAACAATTGTTTTGTTAATATCTAAGAATTTTTTCCCTGGATTATATATTCTTTTTTTTTAAAGATCATTTCATTTGATGCTTCAACGGTTCAATACTCCAATAACTGAAAAGACTAGATAACAAATTACTTAAAATTCGAACTTAAAACCACATTATTTGAGAAAACTTTGCTGCTGCGTAATTGATAACCAATATCATACGACACTTTAACAGCACAAGGTTGAACAATATACGTTTTTTTCTTCTTCCATAAACATCAAACAAATAAAATAAAATACCATCTGTAATCTTCAATGAAACACGATCATTAGATGAAATAAGTTATTGATTGTGAAGAGATAAAAATTCCCTTTACACTTCAAATAAAAGTTCAGAGATACAGCTTTTTGAGTGGATTGTTTATTTTTTATTTTTTTGCTTAACTTTATTACAATGTTTTGACCACCAGCGTGGCCATCATCAAGTAACTGATAATGGCCACACGAGTGGTCGAAACGTTGTAATGAAATTCAACAATTCCCTCAAAAGCTGTACCTCTGAACTTTTACTTAAAACAAGTCATGTTTCTAGGAAGGCTAAACTTGTTTTTGTCTTTGATTTTTTTAAACTTATGAAAACTTAGGGATTTGAAATTTGCTAACCTCTCATTCTTATCTTGCAGCGAATAGTGTGAAGAAACCTCTCTCTCTCTCTTCGTATGTTTTATGTATGATAAAATGTGGCTCTCACGTGCTAGTAACCTACATGGCCATCTCCCTCTAGGTGTAACTGAAAATAATCATTTACAATACAACCTATTGTTCCATGCTGATTCGATAGCGCTATATAGATGTCAGGGGTTTCAGATTAAGTGATTGAAAATGGAAATTAGGAGCAAGCACGCAAAACAATGTCAGCAAAGAGCATTAGTTTGCGAAACTGTTTTTTGTTTCCTTTTTTTTTACTATAGATAAAGAATCATAATTAAAATTTCATGTATTTATTAAAGGTACGAAGAATGTGACATGTTTTGTTGTTTATTTAGGATAAGAGAACGAACAATCAAATAAAAATAATAAGACACGGAGAATGAACTGCCCATATTTTGATATCATTAAAATGCTCTAAGCCTCGTGGAAGAAACTACAAATTTTCATACAGGGAACTTAACGCTTAATGACTACTTCAAATCTATTTCGTTTCTAATTATCTTATTGCCACATTAAGATTTCTAGTATCTTATCACTACTTTAAGATTTCTAATACCTTAACACCACTTTAAGATTTCTAATACCTTAACACCACGTTAAGATTTCTAATACCTTAACACCACGTTAAGATTTCTAATACCTTATTACTACTTTAAGATTTCTAATATCTTATTTCTACTTTTAGATTTCTAATACCTTAACACCACTTTAAGATTTCTAGTATCTTATCACTACTTTAAGATTTCTAGTATCTTATCACTACTTTAAGATTTCTAATACCTTAACACCACGTTAAGATTTCTAATACCTTAACACCACGTTAAGATTTCTAATACCTTAATACCACGTTAAGATTTCTAATACCTTAACACCACTTTAAGATTTCTAATACCTTATCACTACTTTAAGATTTCTAATACCTTAACACCACGTTAAGATTTCTAATACCTTAATACCACGTTAAGATTTGTAATACCTTAACACCACTTTAAGATTTCTAATACCTTATTTCTACTTTAAGATTTCTAATACCTTATTTCTACTTTAAGATTTCTAATACCCTATTTATACTTTAAGATTTCTAATGCCTTAGTGCCACATTAATGTTTCTAGTACCTTATTATCACTTGAGGATTGCTAGAACCTTATTACTAAATTAAGATATCTAGTACCTTATTATCACATTAAGATTCCAGTACCTTATCATTACATAAACATTTATATCATCTTATTACCAAATTAAGAATTAACTTCATTAGATATAAGTAAAGAAAGTTACATGAAACCTATTAATTGACTATTGACTTGAGTTGGTTTAAAAACAAAAACTAAGGAACCTTAATATTTCCCCCCCAAAAAAAAACACTACAAAAAACACAAGGAGTGTATCAAACTAACACAAAAGCAATAACCAGAGTGTTTGATTTTGAGCTCACTACAACTTGCTCTTAAATGCAATGTAACTTATTGTTTTTTTGTTGTTTTTTTTGCACACAGAGAATGAACAGAAAACGCGGAAGAAATGCACTGTTAGAGTTAAAGAGTTCATTCCCATCAGTGACTCCTTCTTTGTGTATTATTCATTTTATAAGATCAACTAATTACAAAATATTAGAAACATTTTAGTGCGTTTCACTTAGGAATGGTGGAAAAGCTTTTGCCAAAAGCTACCTTTAGAAAGAAAATCATCTATTAATGTTTGTTTGTTTGTTTTTGAATTTCGCGCAAAGCCACACGAGGGCTATCTGCGCTAGCCGTCCCTAATTTAGCAGTGTAAGACTAGAGGGAAAGAGGCTAGTCATCATCACCCACCGCCAACTCTTGGGCTACTCTTTTACTAACGAATAGTGGGATTGACCGTCACATTATAACGCCCTTTCAGCCGTGGGACGGGGATTCGAACCCGCGACCCTTAGATTGCAAATCGAGCGCCCTAACCACCTGACCATGCCGAGCCCCATCTATTAATTAATAAGAATCTCGTTTTCTGTAAATGATTTCTTATCTATATCATGTAATAATGATGTATATAGAAACAGTATATGAACAAATGAAAATACATTTTGAGAGTTATTTGTTTTTAAATTTCTAACTAGGCAAAAGTGAATATATCTTTGGCGTAATGTCTATATTTAAATTATTCACAGTAACAACAGCCTAACATAAATTATAAGCGTATACTGACTTAGAATGACTATGTTAAACTGAAAAATAAGCTATGTTCAGATATATATATAAAAATATCGATCAGGTTAAATATTGGATTATAAAAGCTTAATCATCACAGGAAAATAATACTAGATAACATTTTGTTTCTTTCTTTCTTGGGAGGGAGTGGCCTAATGATTAGCGTGCTGGGCTGTGTTTCAGAAGATCTAAGATTCGAGTCACGACCCGCTCTTCAATTTCAACTGTGGGTGCGTTATAAAAGTGGTAGTCAGACCCGTTTTCGAATAAAGAAGCCGGACAAAGCTCTCATATCTGTGTGCTGTGCTGAGTGGCTGCGCTCCTTCTGAGTACTAGTTCATAATTAGAGACGGCTATATTAGAAACCTAGAGGTCTCTGACCTGGCTGTTTAGGCCATTTGCTCAAAACTATTCTGTGAATATTGAAAATATACATTAAGAATTTATTTTTATAGTGATTGTTTTGTACGCTAGGTACATAATCTTAGCAGAAATGTCCCCAGTGGCACAGCGGTATGTCTGCGGATTTATACTGCTAGAAACCGGGTTTCGATACCTGTGGTGGGCAGAGCACAGATAGTCCTTTGTGCAACTTTGTGCTTAAATAAGAAACACACAAACAAACTTACCAGAAATAGTGAGAAAATTTTTAGGTGTTACACAATAAAGTTTTTAGTTTGTTTTCTTACCTAAAATAATATATGATAATATTTCGGTACTTTTTGTTGTTGAACCATATAATTTAAAGCACTTTTGTGCATGTTTGCTTACATTACAGTAGAGTATTTAGCAAAGTTACTTGACTTTTTTTAATAGTATTTTAATTCACAGATAGAACTGTAAAATCTGGTGCCATGAATTAACATATTTCATACTTTTCAACGAGCTCGCATTGTTTCTATAGCAATAGTGATTATGAAAGGCTAATCATTTCATGAATTTACGAAAACATGATTTATTTTCTACAATTCATGAAATGATTAGCCTTTCATAATCACTATTGCTATAGAAA
>NW_013667707.1:189951-192635 GCF_000517525.1 Limulus polyphemus
AACAACAACAAAAAGTAGCCGAAATATATATTTGTTTTTAAGAGTTCACTGAAACTGTATTATTTGGAATAAATGTTATAATATTACAGACTAGCAGAGACGTGCAAAACATTTGCTGTCAAATCAGTATCTTTATTGCAGCAGTATTGTTTTTTAAATACAGGATTTATAGAACAATACAAAAGAATCTTAACCGTAGACAACGATATCTATAATTCCATTTGTCTCAGGCCTAAGTTAAATCTTTATTAAGCATGGCTTATATTCGATAAAAAGATAAAATAACAAAGTAAATTGTTTACGGTTTTTTTTTTTTGCTTTAGTTTAGTTAGGGCTAAACTTTGCCGTACTTAATACTATCATTAAACAAACTTATGCTATTCTACGACCTAACTTTAGACGTTTTTAAAAACTTTGATAAGCTTTTAATATGTTGTTATACAAAATGTCTACTAAAGCATATTTACATCCGCTGATGCGCATTTTCAGGACAGACCAAAACTGAGTATATTATTCCATATATATATATTATATATATATATTATTTTATTTACAATAAAACAGCCAAGTAAAGTGATACTGCAAGTCGACGTATTCTATGATTTGTAGAACCGAAAACAGTATCTTATTTCTGACCCTGAAATGTTGTTGTTAAGTGACTGCCAACTCTTACAAAACTAAATTCAAATTTTCAGAACAATCTCTATGATTGAATATTAAACTGTAAACATTAAACGATGTCCTCATATTTATAAACTTAGTTTATTGTTATGTAGGCTCAATACTTATTGAACAATTTTTTACTTTATTAAACATAAAAACCCTCCCCCTCCATGTGTGTTCACATTAAGTTTTCAACTTCTCATAAAATCCAGTATAAGAGCGTAGTCATTGTTACTTTTAAGTATATCATAAGCACAGTTATTCGGCCGTTCACCCTAATATATTTTTATGCCCCCATTTATTGATCATCTTAATGTAGATTTTCTGTATGTCACGTCTCCAATCTAGTCAATATTTAGTTCAATTCGGAGCATAAGTACTATAATTGGAAACAAGACATTAAAAGGTCATTAAAAAGCAGAATAAAAGTGTTTCATTTTTTAGCTTCAGGTGGATACTGGTTGAAGAATAGATAATTAGTATTATATAGAAATAAATACTTCACATTCATATTTTTTATTCGTACTTGCATAAAATTAAAAATTCATATTCCAAAGGAAATTTACTGTAGAAATATTTTTTTCTTTAGTTCTTGTGTACTCTAAAAATAGTTTTGTATGAAGTTTTGTTTTGCAGTCTCCTAATTTTATAATACTTTGATAAGACGATAGAAAACTACACTCTTCAAAACGTACTGTAGTTCAATAATGGATACGCCTTTATATTTGAATTAATTTCTTTACTAGGAAAACTCCTTGACTTAATAATGTTTTTTGTGCAAGGGTGTTTCTTTGTTTAATAACGATTTTCATGCAGAGATAATACTTGGCTTAATAATGCTTCTTGGATTAATAACCATTTTCAACTAAGGATATCGCTTGCTTTATAATGTTTATCATATAATGATACTGCTTGGCTTAATCTTGTTTTTCATTTAAGCATAATTCTTGGCTTAATTAGGTTTTTCATGTACGGATACAGCAAAGCATGTCATGCTGATAGGCCCTTTACCTTTGGTAGACAGTTAGGTCAAAGTAATGATATGAGAGAATGTTTTTGCTCTTTGAACACCAATCAAGTTTTTACCTTTTTCGATATTTCGAAACTCTACAATTAAAACAAATGGATTCATTGTTATTCACTTGATGAAGATACCTAATGTATCTTTTTTTTTTTCGTTGGATTGCTCTAAAACTAAGTGTATACTTATGCGTCAAATACAACAAACGAAGATAATATTGACAAGTTTATAGTTTAAAAAAAAAATCTGTTCTCACGCGTTACGTAACAATCTGATATGAAAAACTTCCACGTTTGAAATACTTTATGATTTTCTATTTTCTCTAAACAACATATTTATATTTTAAAAACGATTTTTAATGGAATGAGAGAAATCCTAGTGGCCTTTTAAAGTACTTGTTTAGTTGTGAGTTATTTCATTACAATCCTTAGATATGTTTTAATGTAGAATTGAAAATCTAATATAGTTACGCCACTAAATTTCATTAACATTTAGATTGTGGTACTTGGATGAATGCAAACTTCAATATATATATATATGTGTATATATTTATATGTTGAAGTAATTTATTTTCGTTGCTCAGGTAAGGTTCTACGTAGTTTTAAAAACTTTGTTGGTTGGATATAGATTCTTACAACAACAACAATAACAAAATAATAATGTGTTGAAGTAATTTATTTTCATTGCTCAGGTAAGGTTCTACGTAGTTTTAAAAACTTTGTTGGTTGGATATAGATTCTTACAACAACAACAATAACAAAATAATAATGTGTTGAAGTAATTTATTTTCATTGCTCAGGTAAGGTTCTACGTAGTTTTAAAAACTTTGTTAGGTTGGATATAGATTCTTATAACAACAACAATAATAAAATAATAATACGAGAACAAACAGCTAAATGCACAGCAGATATGAAGTGATTACACCACCACTAAGAGCTGTATGCACCGTATGGTGTTCGCTTGCTTGCTTGATTGTTTGTAATTAAGCACAAAGCTACAC
>NW_013667707.1:192799-195600 GCF_000517525.1 Limulus polyphemus
CGTGATATACAAGTGGGTTTGATGCTCATCTTTTGAAAGTATCAGTATTTCAAACCGCTAATCTCATTATCAAACAGGCAGGTTTAGGTCTAGGTAATTTGTGGCTGTTAACAAAACCACACCGACGTCGTGGCTTTGTTGTTGTTTTTTAGTTCCTGCGTTTTATCCATGAAACCCACCACCACCCAGTAGAAAAATGCTTAGCTAGGCTAAGGAAAGCACACCCTTACATTCTCGATGAGGGGCACAGATATGTGGTTATACGTTTCGCCCAGATAGCTCCTTGAGTTCAACAGTCTCACGGCAGCTAAAGCAGCCGTTGTAATTTGCCTTATCTGCTGTACCTATGCAGCATGTTCAGGATTGAATGTTAATTAGGTTTATGAAGAATGTGGAAGCCCTAGCATTTTCAGAACCTCGCAGTATAAACGGTTTTTATTAGGATAAACAGCTTGATGGAAGAGTCTATTCCTTAACTTCAACATCGTAGTCTTAAGGGTAGTATGAAATCAATCATCGCACATTGGCCCTAACTTACAAGTCTTTGCCCTTAAGATTATTTTCATGTTTTCCATAAATATACCGGGGCTTAGCGAGGCCTTGGGGAGATACAACTCAAGTGGCTTACTGTTAATCAATGAAAATAAAGTTCTGCGCAGTTGACAGCTAAACAAAAGAAATGTATTACATAAAAATACACCCCTAGTTCACAAATACGTGTCTATGAAAAATGGGCTATCGAAATCTAAATTACGTTTAAACCTGTTATTTTTCTCATATCTATGTTGACTGACCTCAGCTCTATCGAAAACATGACTTCAGAGTGAACGCCTCTCGTCTGTAAAATATGAAAATAACAAGAAATAGTTTTAACCCCTGTTAAATTGCTTCAAAATTGTCGCTCTTATGTTTACTTGATAATGTCACAAAAACAAGGTACTTAATAGTTTAGTAGCTGTGTCGTTACAACTTTAAAGCTGGTTTTCAACCATTCGAAACGCTTTCATATCAGTTTTTCTTTATGTTTTGACTTTAGAATATGTCGGATTTCAACTTTTTTACTCTTAACTTTTAATAATGATTCATTCGAATATAATTTTTAGAATAACAGTCCTTAGCTTCGGCTGTAAACAATGGATTTTTAGTTTATTTATAAAATAAAGAAAATTAATTTGAAAGAAACACATACCAGAAGAAAACCAAATTCCCCAATGCGTATTTTATTGTTGTTATTAAAGTGAAACCTTGTAATTTAAGGTCTGTAATATATCCCAAAATTATCACAGATAATCATTAGTTCGTCATATTAAGATATAGAACTTTCCTGAAATATTGGCAATTAAATTTTTGTTGCAGCAACTGTAAATTTTGGTTATGAATAAACATATTTAAAAAAATTATAACATAACAAACAAGGCTAAAGTTTGATGGTTGATTAAACATAGTTAAAATTTACAATGTATCAGATATTTCATTTTAAACATAGATACATATATATATAAGGTGATGCCTAAGACTAAATGTGACTATTAAAACGTGAAGAGTTGAAAGTAGTGTTGCCCGTTTGCAATGAATTTCACAATTTAATTATAAGATATTGTACTATTTTGTTTATTTAAGATTGCTATATAGAACTTATATACGTGAAGGTTAGTAATTATAGACGACATGGTTATGGAAATATGCACGGAACGTACGACTACTTTCACCTGTGACCTACACGTGCCACACACTGGGCTAGACCTTCGCCTTCATCTGCAACGAATCACTGAGCTGTCCTACCAAATACTTTCCGCCCCATCACTACTGGGTCACAGCAAATGTTGCTGCTAGAGCGACCGCGATTTTTACAGGCCCCGGGCAAGAAAATCCATGTTCCTCATTGAAGAAACTACGCAAAAGATCTTGAGACACGATTGGTTATGCACGAGGTTTTTTCACTGTATCTATGAAGGTAAAGGAAACAGGTATAAAAGGGGACGAGAAGAGTGTATTTAAACATTACAGTGATCTGAGTTAGACCAATAGAAGTATAAATCGATTAGAGCATTTGTCGTGTCAGAAAACATTCGTTACTAGTTGTTGAAGAAGAATTTATTGGGGGTATTTGGGAGAAAACGGTAAGACAGAAATATCTGCTTAAACTGGTATTTTCTTTATTTTAAGGATTAATACTTTAGTGTATCTTCTGGCGTTTTGATACTCCGTTCAGACCAATGAATGGAGACTGTTTGAAGAAAATATGTTAGAAAATATATGATAGGGTTAATAATAAAAGCTTTTGCTAGAATTGTTGTTTAATCATGTTTAAAACATTATACATTCGATAAAGAGTTGGAGAAAATGGAAGATGGATGACGGTTGGGTGCACTTGCATGAACCTCCATCAGAGCCATGGAGAATGAGAGGTGCAACTGTTTTATTTGGTTATTCGAATATTCATCAAGTCGATGAGGAAGTTAGGAGAGGGGAAGCTGGGAGGTGCATTTAGATAAAGACTCATAATGCTCATGAATAACTTAGAAGAGAGATAGATGTCTCTAAGATGTACTTACGCGAATCCTTATCATCCATGAGGAACTTGAGAAGGTGATGACTTTCCGATGCATTTATGTGATTTCTCATGAGATTCGTGAAGAACTTTGGAGAGGGACGTCTATCCCATGTACTTATGTGATTCCTCATGAGATTCACGAAGAACATGTGAGAGGGACGTCTATCCGATGTACTTATGTGATTACTCATGAGATTCATGAAGAACATATGAGAGGGACGTCTATCCGATGCACTTATGTGATTAC
>NW_013667707.1:196469-202881 GCF_000517525.1 Limulus polyphemus
TATGTGATTCCTCATGAGAGTCACGAAGAACATGTGAGAGGGACGTCTATCCGATGTACTTATGTGATTACTCATGAGATTCATGAAGAATTTGGGAGATGGACGTCTATCCGATGCACTTATGTGATTCCTCATGAGAGTCACGAAGAACATGTGAGAGGGACGTCTATCCGATGTACTTATGTGATTCCTCATGAGATTCATGAAGAACGTATGAGAGGGACGTCTATCCGATGCACTTATGTGATTCCTCATGAGATTCACGAAGAACATGTGAGGGGACGTCTATCCGATGTACTTATGTGATTCCTCATGAGATTCACGAAGAACATGTGAGGGGACGTCTATCCGATGTACTTATGTGATTCCTCATGATATTCATGAAGAACTTGAACACATAACGGTTCTCTGCCTATCTTTCGTAACTCCTTATCAGGGCTACTAAGTGTCTTACGCGAATTGTCATCAGAACCATGAAAATCTTAAAATAGAGAGGACTGTTCTACGGACTTGCGTGATTCCAAATCAGAACCCCGAATAGTTTAGAGGAGGAAAACTGGCTGTTACATTTACGTAAGTTATCATTAGGAAACTTGAAAGAGCGATGACAGTTCGATGTACTTCCGTGGAACCTGATCAAGATTTACATAAATATATCAAAACGTCATTCCTCTTCCAAGTTTTTAAGTCAACTCTTGCTCTGTCCACTTACGTTGCAGTATACATAAATTTGTAGTTATAGATTCTACTTAAAGCCCTGGAAATGCTCCACAGACTTCCTTGCCTGCAATACTTTCGTTTTGATTTACAGATTTAGATTTACTACTATCTTTTCACTAATATAGTTTTCGCCATTGAACCAATGTTTAGCCACTAGACTCGTCCACCCCTAAAAGAAAATCTGTTAGCTTTTATTCTTTTAGAATACCCATCCCAAATGTCAAATCAGACAATACTCTCCTTAGAACTGCGCCACGAAAAAAAAACAGCAAAGAAATGTATGCACGGTGTATCAAAAACATAGGTCTAATTAAATATTATAGTTCTGTACTTCCGATGAAAGGATTCAGCTTTTTCTCTTTTATTAACAAGAAAGCTTTTACGATTGTAAAAAAATTCGATTTTTCATGTCCATGATAAGTTTCATCGACGATCTGCTCAGTGCATACGATGGTTCATTTAAAAAGTTTTTATATGTCACTCAGTGAATTTCAGGCTAGATAAAAACATATAAATACTCAGTTACAGGGTTTTTAAAATAAATATTAGGATAATAAATATAGCATGAATAAGATGTATTATATATAATTACTTTATGGTGCAAGCAACTGCGCAGTGCATTGTTTATTCATTGGAACTTAATTTTGTTTTCGTGATAGATTTTATTTTGTTTGTTGTTTTTTTTCGTTAATAGACACAAGTATTTACATAGAGAGGCTTTTCTTTATTTATTGTCTTATGATCATACGGAGGTAAAAAAAATATTTCTTAAAAGTCAAAATATTCTTTTTTTTTGTCTAAGGAATTATTTATTTGGTTTTTAAGCAAAATTAAACTTCCAAAAGCTCAGTTATTCTTAGCTTTAGTGATAGATTTTACTAATTTCGTAAAATATCTTGATTATTTCTTTACAAATCTTGTAGTACTATTTTGCATTTTATCAGATTAGAAATTTGAAAGTCAAATATCTGAATATAATCAGTGTATAGTTAGACGACGAGTTTTAACAATTTCTTTTGACATTAGTTTGATGCACGCTGAAAAAGAACTAATTAAGTTTTAATGTATTCGGATTTACTTTAGAGAATGGTCAATTTGTGAGAAGAAAAGGCATGTAGTTAGATGAAATGACTCAGCACAATTATCAGTAAGATAGCTTCTTCACAACACAAGTACGGTAACGCAAATGTATGAAAGCCTGACAGGTATCAAACAAATAATGATAGCGTGAGTCCTGTGTGTTAACCTCCGACTAAGTGCATTCACAATATTGTACTGTCATTGTAATAAGTTTATTACAAGACATTAAACTTGCATTGCTCCTATCATTATGAGCTTCTTATTTTCAGAATTTCTGTGAAAAATAATATACAGACTATAGTATACACTATAGTGAGTTTAATACTTAATACTGGAGTGAGATACTCGTTTTACTTCAGTACATGGTACTTTCAGTTATGATCATCAAGACTAGAAGTAGAGTGAATCAGAAGAAAAATTGTCGTATCAAAAAGAACACACCACCGATTCTGAACACTATCTTGATGACACGCCAGTAGTTTTACACGTAATATTCTATTATATGATAAAACGTATTGGAATTTAGCTCGCTACAGGATTTACAATATATTTTTGATCCTCAGTAAAGTTTACTGAACGTCTGTAAAAGTTAATTTATGTTCTTACTATAAATCAGTCAGTTGTAAAATTCCCTTCGCAGGACATTAGCACAAACGGCTAACAATATTAGCTATGTATGTACATTATGATATGCACCAGTTTCTTGAGCTCTATCTTATACTAGAGATAAGTTGTCAGTTATCACAAAAGCTGTTCCGTGCTAAAAACACCTCCGGTTATTGAAATATAATTTCTTCGTTTATTTTATGTTGAACGTAATTCATTATTTCGAGATTGCTAATTTCTGTAATGTTACTATTTACATTGTGCATCGATTTTCTAAAAACAAACTTTGCCTTCATGTAGAAAAAAAAATAAACATAAAGTGAACATGTTGAATAATTTACATCTTCATGAATACTATCATGTTATTGTGTTAATATATATATGTATGTTTTTGCATTCATTTATTTCAATCAGACGCATAATACTCTGTCACATGTTTGAAAATCCTGACGTAGAATCCTCTTTTACATGTTTGCCCAGCCATACACATAATCCTCTGACAAATGTTTATCCATCCAGACACAGAATACTCTGTCAAATGCTTGGCCACCCAGGCACAGTATACTCTGTTAAGTAATTGGAAATCTAGGCATGCAATACTTTTTCAAATGTTTGATCAGCCAGACACGGTATTCTCTGACAAATACTTAGCTGGTATTAAAAGTTGCTGACTGAATATGTAAAATTATACCTAATCTGATCTACCAGTTTCAACCACATTTATCGCATATCTTCATGTTTATATAACGCTAGCCCCTTCATTTTCTAATGTTTCACTAAACTATAAACAAATGATTATCCAGTGATAACTAAGTGAAAGTGGCGATGGTAGGAAATGTCAAGAATCTTGACATTCATCCTCTGGAAAATATAAATGTTGATCTTCTTTGACATCCAACAAAAGGTGAAGCTCTTTTATTTGGTTTTTTAACAATCAAGGAACAAGTTTCAGGTTGTGAGCGTAATTGTGACTTTATCGTTGAATTGGAATTTTGATCTTCTTTGACATCCAACAAAAGGTGAAGCTCTTTTATTTGTTTTTTTAACAATCAAGGAACAAGTTTCAGGTTGTGAGCGTAGTCGTGACTTTATCGTTGAATTGGAATTTTTATCTAATTTGATAACATGTTAAGGCACTTTTACTTTTCTTTCAACAGGCTTACTAAAAATCCCAGATATCTACCAAAACGTAAAGAACTTTACAGTTGTTTTAATTATCCTGATTTATCGAATGAATAATTGTTAGTTATTTCAACTTGACGAGAGAAATATAACATGCATAAAATTATGCATGTCTATGAACAGTTTTGTATAACAGACGAGGAACGATTTTAAAATAAAATGAACCTTAGTTACTTCGAAATTAACCACTGTGAATTCTTTTGCCATCGATTTCTTTAAGGCTGCATTAGTATTTATCGCTATATAACATTATTAGTATGTCAATATTGTTTCGACATCGTTACGTTAACATGAAGACAGTCAGTGAAGATATAACTTGCAGAATATTCGACCGAGATCATGTTTCTAGTCAATAAGAAGATTTCTTTTCTATGTTATTATAAGTTTGGTTTGTTTTGAATTTCGCGCAAAGCTACACGAGGGGTATCTGCGCTAGCCGTCCCTAATTTAGCAGTGTAAGACTAGAGGGACCCACCGCCAACTCTTGGGCTATTTTTTTTTACCAACAAATAGTGGGATTGACCGTTACATTATAACGCCCCCAAGGCTGAAAGGGCGAGCATATTTGGTGTGACGGAAATTCGAACCCGCAACCCTCAGATTGGGAGTCGAGCGCCCTAACCACCTGGCCATGCCGGGCCGTTATTATAAGAGAGCCTTGTGAATAAAAGGATTGACTGAGATTATCTTTAACAGAATAAGCAAAACAAAATAGCAAATTGTATGTTGAATATTAAAGGATCATAGTTCTCATAAATATTAGCTATTATATTTTCTGACACTTGCATATCCCAACAAGGAATCTTACTTTGTAGAATAGAACATCATACTTAATAGTCACACGTGCTTATGTAATTTGAATTAGGCGTATATATTTGGAGTTAGAATGATATTTAGTGTGTTTTTTACCTTCTTCACTACTAGCTTTTGAGGTAACAACGTAATTGTTTACTCAGTATGTTGTCCACAGTATCCACTTCAGTACTAATTGCCTTACACTGTATTCATTTTAATGTTGTAGATTATCCATTCCACTACTCTCGATATCTTGTTTACCTTCTTCACTACATTGCTCTTGGTATTATGTTTATTTGAGTCAGTCTACTACTCCCAATATATATTTTTGATTTGATTTGCTGCATATTCTCGATACTGTTTCTTTTTTTACTTTACCCATTGCACTGCTCTCAGTATCTTGTTTACCTGATCTACTACTGCACTACTCCCGAGACCTTGTTTATCTGATGCATTACACTACAATGGGTATCTTGTATACTTCATCTACTTTCGATATCTTGTTTATGTTATCCACTACACCATTACTTGTATTACTGATTTATTCCACTGTACTGACACGGGTTACTTACTTGCTCTAATACCCTATCTGGGTATTTTCTTTATTTTATCACTACTCTGCTACTGGTACTTTATTTAGTTCATTAACTGCGATATTGCTGATTTTATTGTTATTATCTCTTACACTACTACAAGTAATAATATTTTTGCCTCTTCAATCAATGGAAGTGCTAATGTTGTTTATTATATATTCCACTACTATTGAAATTATGTTGATTATCCACTTCGCTATTACAGATATTGTTGTTAGTGCATAACAATGGAGAACAAAAATATTTTGGTACTATCAGTAATATTCTTACGTTTCCACTATTGTTTTTTATTTTATATACTGCATTAATACTGACATACTTTTTAAACTAAGTATTAGACTACTAACAGTGTTTTACCTTCTTTAGTTTTACTTTATGTATTGCCTAGTTACGAGTATGATAATACATCTGTTGTAAGGTACACATTTTCACGATTCTCGCATTCTACTTAAAGAGTGTTGGCAATGGAAACTATTGTTGACTGGTAGTTATTCCTGTTCGATAACATACATATTTACTGCTATGTAGTAGTTTTACAGAACGAAAAAGTGTAAAAATAATAAAGATAAACATAATAACAATGTTTTAATGACGCACTGAAGGTGATTAGAAAGGTCATTGCTAAAATTTGAATATTTTTTATAATTAACAACTATATACTTATATGTTATGCTTTACAATAAGTATCCTATTAATTGTTTTAAATTAATAATATGTGCTAATAAAATATCCAAAGATTTAAAGATTTGTTTTACTTTAATTTTGAGAACAGAATTAAAAAAGTAAATTAAGAAGCTAAGAAAGTGATTAAATTTAATTTTCTATTTAGTTAAAAGTTGAAACAAGTGAGATTCAAATCCCCGACTTGCTTTAATCAATTAAGCTTTTTGTTGATATTAGCTTTTTTGTTTCAGAATGAAAATAGTTTTACAGGACTGTGTATATACTATTCTATAGAATATTATGGTTTAGAACACATTTTTGTACCACTCTGTAGAATATTATGGTTAAGAACACAATTTTGTACCACTCTATAGAATATTATGGCTAAGAACACAGTTTTGTACCACTCTATATAATATTATGGTTAAGAACACAATTTTGTACCACTCTATAGAATATTATGGCTAAGAACAGAATTTTGTACCACTCTGTAGGATATTATGGTTAAGAACACAATTTTGTACCACTCTATAAAATATTAAGGTTAAAAACACAATTCTGTACCACTCTATAGAATATTATGGTTAAGAACAGAATTTCGTACAGCTCTGTAGAATATTATGGTTAAGAACCCAATTTTTTACCACTCTGTAGAATATTATGGTTAAGAACCCAGTTTTTTACCACTCTGTAGAATATTATAGTTAAGAACACCACAATTTTGTACCACTATATAGAATATTATGGTTAAGAACAGAATTTTGTACTACTCT
>NW_013667707.1:203868-211658 GCF_000517525.1 Limulus polyphemus
GTCTCTAATTTTGAGGTATTGACTGAGAGTATGCAGACAGTAGGCAGCACCCTGTCGTCCACCATTCATTGTGAGGAAATGGCTGTCACTCTTATAACACATCCATAATTTAAAGTGGAGAGAAATATTTTGTGGTGTCGCAGGGAATCGAAACCGGCTCGCCAGCCTCGAAATCCAGAACTCTACCAAAGACTTAACTGATCGAATTCTTTGTTGAAATCCCGCTCAAAGCTACTCTAGGGATACCAGCGCCAGTCGTCCCTCATTTAGAACTAATAGGCTAGAGAGAAAACCACTCACCGTCGACTCTTTGGCTACTTTAATCAAGTAGTAGGATTGAAGGTGGTGTTATAACGTTCCTAAAGCGGAAATCGCATACATATTCGATAATGGGATTCGAAGCCTCGACCTGCCGATTGCGAGTAGAGCGCTCCAAACACCACGTCATTTGCTGCCCCAGCGCTTGTAGGTAATGAATGTTCGATTTTATTTTATTTTATTTTTTCGTAAGAGCTGCTTTCCTTAACGTTTCAAATAAATTACTGCCGCCATCTTAGATTTTCTGGCTGTGTAATAAGCAATACATTTCGAATTAGATAACGAAAAAAAAAACATATATTAATCTTTGATTTAGTTAGCATGACAGACATAGCTCATTGTTTAATATAATTTGTAGTTTGATGTATATGTATAACTTCAAATATTACGTTTATGTAAAAATTAAATTACAACGCTAAGCCTATAATTTTACATTTAAAAAATATTTAGTTCACTAGAAGGTAAAATAAAATATAACCTGCAAGATTACCGTCTAATATGTATGCGAAGTTACAAAAAAAAATCGGAATTCAGAACTAGAGGAAAATATCAAGTAATATTCTAAACTAATTTAATTAGAGTAGTAGTTGTTTTACTTATTATTTAAATGTTTGTCCATACAAACTGTAGAAAAATAAATATCATGGAGGGCATATATTCCTCAAAATGTCAATCCACTTTTCAGACCGAATTTGTTATTTATTAAAGTAGTGTTTTTTCATCTGTTTCAGATATTAGCGAAAAGCCGATCAAAGGCTTTCAGCAATAGCCGTCCCTAATTCTGAACTGTTGGGCTAGCGATAAGGCAACTACTGAACAGCACTTACCGCCAACTCTTGGGTTATTCTTGTCTCACCGAAGAGTGGGATTGATCGTCATCTTTTATAATGCCCCACGTCCCCAAAACGAGAAGCGCGGTAATTTACGGTAATGGGATAGGAAAATTGGACCCGCATATACAAGGTCCAGAAGGCTAACCACTTTGTCAAACTCGGTCCACTCTTAAAGTAGGATCTTTGATTATTAGTTGCAACAATTTTTGTCCATCAGAAAAAATAATGCTTACACTTTCTGCAAAAAAAAATTCAAGTATTTGAAGTTGATTTCTGTAGTTTTTTTTTATTCTTTTCATGTTGCTTTTAAAATATTTTGTTTTCAATGAGGCACAAGTCCGTCGCTAAGAGCGTGCAGCGGCGCAGCCTTTCGTCCTAACAGTGTAGCTCCAACAGGTGATTCGGCTAAAACACACCTCATATCAACCCTTCTCTGAATCCCAGAAACTACACAATTTTCCTACTGTCCATTTCTTACCACCACGTGTTACAAGAGATCCTCAGTATTATGTTGTCATATGCTAATTTACTAATGTTTTAAATATTTAGCATAGATACATGATGCTACATGTAACTAACATTGTGAATAAATTTTAAATCCTACACTGTAGTCACATTTCCATCCCGTTATTTTTCTAGTTCAAGTGAAATGTATGATTACATTTTGTTTGTTTTGAATTTCGCGCAAAGCTACACGAGAGCTATCTGCGCTAGCCGTCCCTAATTTGGCAGTGTAAGACTAGAGTGAAGGCAGCTAGTCATCACCACCCACCGCCAACTCTTGGGCTATTCTTTTACCAACGAATAGTGGGATTGACCGTCACATTATAACGCCCCCACGGCTGAAAGGGCGAGCATGTTCGGTGTGACGGGGATTCGAACCCGCGATCCTCAGGTTGCGTGTCGAGCGCCTAAACCACCTGGCCATGTCCGGGCCGATTACATTTTGAAAACTCTTTTGAAGGAAAACTTGGAATATTTGAAAACACATTTTTTGTGGATCTATAATAAATGCTACTGGAAACAAACATTGCCCCCGTTTTTATCATATAACATCCAGATCTCAAATATGTGAACTAAATTCCATTTTTTTTAAATAAAGTAAAAAGCTCTAATGTCGAATCACAAAAAAGGGGGCGCCAAGATGTATCGCTTTGTAAGACGATTTTAAAATGAGTCATAGTTTGTTTTTCTTTTCGAAAGTTATTTATAGTTAGCAATGTCCACATTTTAAGTGAAATTACTATATTTAGGCCAGTAGTAAATTCTAACTTTTGTCTAAAGATAAGGTTAAAGCTCACAACATCCTATAATGTTCATAACAAGAGAAATTCCTGTTTTCTGGGTCATGAATGTAGTTCTACTTACTTACAGAGGGGCATTCACCTTAAGTATGCAGTGTCTGGACGTTTTTCAACTTTCAATCAAAAGGACTTGATTACAGCTAAAGGAAGCCATTACATGCTCACGTGCAGTACGTATGTGTAGCCTTGACTTTATTGCCTGGAGTGGATTTTTGTGTTCTTAGACACAGAATTACTTTGAAGCGGGAAGGAAGTCCTCATTCTAGGTAGCGAGGGTTCCTGCCTTTAGTTCAGACATGATACAAAACATTCTTGCATCTCTTCTTGTTCGACCCACTTATTAGCTAGGCCTTTCTTCCTTATTCTGACTCCTTGTTCTCATCAATGCCGCCGGCCGTTTAGTAACTGGTAAACTCGCACTTGTACGTATGTGTGTATATATATATATATTCTATTCTTCATTGGAAGATTAGCTGAAAATGGGTCATACGTGTCTACATACATAGGCTATTTGAGTCTATAATTCGTTTCCTTCTTCATGTCACCAGAGGCCACTGATCACATTTGTTTCTCACTGTTTTTTTACAGCATCTGAAGTCGAGTCCAGCGGTCATCGACAGACATGTGGCGCCACATAGCAGTCATTGCTCTTTCATGTGCAGGTAGGGATCCAATCAACTTGTGGTGCACGAATTAAAGCTCTTCGATACACTGTTGAATATCGTTCTTGAAAAAGAAATCATTTAGTTATGCAAACTTAGCGTCTTTCTCTTTGTTTGTTACAGTTTATTTTAGCCAATATTTCGTCACATTTGAAAGAAGTGCACATTTCATCATTTTTGTGTTGTTTTTTTTCAGGACGACTTATCCAGATCTCCAGATAAATTAAGGAAATAAGATACATCTTTAAAAAAATTTAATTTCTATCAATCCATGATTGGTACAGTCTGTGCTCAAGAGGTTCTTAAAAATTGTAGTAACGCAATTTTTCTGCATTTTACGGAAATTAAGACTCCGGAAGTTCGTATGTTTTTCGATTTTTTTATCTTTTGTTTTGAGAAAGATACGTATTATAAAACTGTTTGAAATCACAACATTTAATAAAATTATATTTCCGTATAAAAATCACGCAAGGAGAAGTGATCGCTCTAAATCATCCTTAAAGATGGAGAAATGGCCTAAAATTGAGAAATTTAAAAATTCGTGCTCTTTATGTTGGAAAACATCTGTTCATAACTAAAATGTATTAAACTTAATAAGAATATTATAAATACCATAAGAATATTTCTAAGACATAAATTTATCTTGATCTACACAATGGAGAAATGTTAAACAAGTTGGAATGAGTATGGAAATATTTGCATTAAATTATACATAAAAGTTTATAAACGACGTAAACCATCTCTTGTGGTCATGTATATATATTAATATTATTTTGAAAGACGAAATTCCACTAGTGACTATTTTTTATTATCTATTTCTCAACTGTATCTTTTTTTTTTCATTAATGAAGTATTTTATATTATTGATTTCTGATATAAAAATTATTTTTTTCTAGGTGAGTCATCAGTGATTTCGTCTGTAGTTTATTTTTAAGAAGTATTATTAATTGCACTTAAAAAGATATTCTTACTTATAGATTTACCATATATTTTTAAAAGTGTCTGCGAAACAAGGATGGGTTATGTCTGAGGACTTACAACGCTAGAAACCGGGTTTCGATACCAGTGGTGGGCAGAGCACAGATAGTCCACTGTGCTTAACTTCAACAAACAAGAAGTTTGATAACAATGAAACATTATTTAATTTAACGACATAAAAACATTCTTCAATTTGTTTTATTACAAGTCGCAGCTTTTATAGTAAGTAAGAGTTGTTTTTAGAACAAACACCAAGTTCAAGTCAGTGGTGCGATCATTCTCAAGTACTTAATCAGTAAATAAACTTAAAACCAAGCTATTAATTCTTCAGGTTGGTAGCAAATAAAATTGTTCAATTCAACGACATAACAACATTATTTAATTTGATAACAAAAAACATTATAAAAATATTATTTCAATATCAACATAGAAGAGTTAATCAGTTTTCAGATTACTTGTTTGGAATTTCGCGTAAAACTATACGAGGGTTATCTGCGCTAGCCGTCCCTAATTTAGCAGTGTAAGACTAGAGGGAAGGCGGCTGGCTAGTCATCACCACCTACCGCCAACTCTTTGGCTACTCTTTTACCAACGAATAGTGGGATTGACCGTCACATTATAACGCCCCCACGGCTGAAAGGGGGAGCATGTTTGGGGGGGATTCGAACCCACGGCCCGCAGATTGCGAGTCAAGCTCCCTAGCCACCTGGCCATCAGATTACTTATCCAGGAAGAATATTTAATAGGTTAGTAGCGTAGAAGCGTTCATTAAGTTAAGTTACATAGTAGCAGGCTACAGATTAGTAAGATGTATCAGTGCTATACGTTATGGTGAGATTGTTCTATTCTGGGCAGCTTGATGACTTAAAATGCTGTTAAAAGTTCGGCAATTTAATTAAAAAAATTAATTGTAATATTAAAATCGACCAATGTAATTAAAATAAAAGCAAAATTATAATATTCGGACACAAAAACCAGTGCGCGTAAGTTGCACAATATAATACAGAGGGGCCCGAAAACTTATACCACTTTGATGCATACATCAAGTGTAATTCTTTTTTAAATCACTGCAGGAACGGCACCAGAAACAATACCAACAATGAAACAAATATCTTTGGAATGACATTATCTTTTACGATTGCATGATATGTGTATTTAGATGGCTGTCACGAAACATTCCTTCTAAACATACTCTAGAACGATGCTACTTTTCGTTAACCCTGTACTTCAAGCCAATATAGTAGATAAAAACTGAGTTTGCAAAAGTTGCATTCAATGGAAGTTTGATGCAAAATTACTCTCAGTTTGTCCCCAAATCTCTAAAGGTATAAATGTATACATCAAACTATCATACACTCCAGAAATCTAAACGCTAACATAAAAACATTCTTATTCTTCACTTTGGTAGTAAAGAAACACTATTTAACTCAGCAACATAAAAACATTCTTCACTTTGGTAGTAAAGAAACACTATTTAACTCAGCAACATAAAAACATTCTTCACTTTGGTAGTAAAGAAACACTATTTAACTCAGCGAATATTTTGATGTTGCTGAGTTAAATAGTGTTTCTTTACCACCAAAGTGAAGAATGTTTTTATATTGCTGAGTTAAATAGTGTTTCTTTACCACCAAACTGAAGAATGTTTTTATATTGCTGAGTTAAATAGTGTTTCTGTGCTGGTAAACTGAAAAATGTATCTTTATTAACAATCTGGGACATGTCTATAAGTTACAAAAAATGTTCAATGTTATTAACTTGAATAATAATTCTACATTGCTGAGTTGAACCTTTTTCATGTTGCTAACCTAAATAATCTTTCTACGTTGCGGAATGAAAATTTTTCTCATGTTACTAACCTGAAGAATGTTTCATCGTTAGTGAACAGAAAAGTGTTTTCATGTTACTAATCTAAAGTATGTTCCTACATTATTGAACTTAATAGTTCTTCATGTTTCTAACGTGAATAATGTTCTACATGAAAATACTTTTAATTTTACAGAGGGTGATCTTTTCTTAAATATGGATTGAACGCTATGAAATTCTTTTGAATTCCGAACATAAAGAACTGATCAAAAGGAACAGCTATAATTTATGATTGTTTTTAACTTCAATTTGTAAACAACTCTTGTATTTTCTAAGAAGTCAGGGAATTAATAGAGTAAAGTAAGTTATTGTAAGAAAGACGTAAAATATTATTTCACTTACAAGCATAAGAAGTATAGAATTATCTTAGGAAAACCCTAGTTCTAGTCATGTGAAAGAATATTAGATCTGTGAATTAACACATGTAAATAGGTGCAGTATTTGGGATACTGATATTTTTCTCAAATGTGACTTACAACACTAAATAAAGAATTGTTTTAAATCAAGTATCTAACGTTTAATAGGCCTATGAAGGCTTCGTTGGACTTAATGTAGGAACAATGGAAACGAGGAATATAAATCTCATTTAGTCAATATACTGTATCATATATGCTAGCTACTACTTTATACACGAAGTTTGAAATGAAAATGTATCATATTGTTAAATTTAGAAGTAAATAAAAACCTATTTTATGGTTAATGTCAGTAGAAAAGAATGCCTCGGTGAATACTTCAGTTTAACAAATAAAATACTTTTTACACGTAGTTTTAAGCAATACTTCAATTTAACAAATAAAATACTTTTTACACGTAGTTTTAAGCAATACTTCAGTTTAACAAATAAAATACTTTTTACACGTAGTTTTAAGCAATACTTCAGTTTAACAAATAAAATACTTTTTACACGTAGTTTAAGCAATACTTCAGTTTAGTAAATAAAATACTTTTTACACGTAGTTTTAAGCAATACTTCAGTTTAGTAAATAAAATACTTTTTACACGTAGTTTTAAGCAATACTTCAGGTAAGTAACAGAAATAGCAAGATTGAATTGTTCTTAATTTAAGTAAGATTGAAGCATTATGCAAGTAACACAGGAACGTTATTAAATCCAGCAACATAAAAACATTCTCCAATTCAGTGATAAAGAAACGTTTTTCATGTCTTTAGTATAGAATCATTTTTGAGGTTAGTAACATGAAAAGATATTCAGTTCAATAACGTAGAACATTCTCCCGGTTAAAAACATGAAAAACTATTCAGTTCGATAACGTAGAACATTCTTCAGGTTAAAAACAAAAAAAACTATTCAGTTCAATAACGTAGAACATTCCTCGGGTTAAAAACATCAAAAACTATTCAGTTCAATAACGTAGAACATTATTCACGTTAGAAGCATGAAGAACTATTCAGTTCAATAAGGGGGGAACCAAAATTCCGAATGAATGAATATTTTGCCATTTTTGTTGGTAGGTACAAAATTGTGTTCTTAACCATAATATTCTACAGAGTGGTACAAAATTGTGTTCTTAGTCATAATACTCTACAGAGTGGTACAAAATTCTGTTCTTAACCATAACATTCTACAGAGAAGTACAAAATTCTGTTCTTAACCATAATATTCTATATAGTGGTACAAAATTTTGTTCTTAGCAATAATATTCTATAGAGTGGTACACAATTGTGTTTTTAATCTTAATATTTTATAAAGTGGTACAAAATTGTGTTCTTAACCATAATATTCTACAGAGTGGTACAAAATTGTGTTCTTAACCATAATATTCTACAGAGTGGTACAAAATTGTGTTCTTAACCATAATATTATATAGA
>NW_013667708.1:0-3263 GCF_000517525.1 Limulus polyphemus
GCTTCGATACCCGTGGTGGGCAAATCACAGATAGCCCATTGTGTAGCTTTGTGCTTAATTACAAACAAACAAACCTTTTGCATTAAAAATGGTGTTCATTCCAAAGATTTTGATGTCTATAATGCACGTCTTTACACTGATGGAATGAAAAGTTGATAACAACTTAGTAATTAGACTTAGATAACTGCATAGACCGCTAATCTTGACAACGAACTATGTATTTCTTTGAATGTTGTTAAAAACCCTTAAGATATAGAAGAATTAGGCATAAGATACTACTCTTATATGATTCGATTGATAGTTATCGTTTTTAAATATATGAACATTTCCGACTCACATAATACTCCAACAAACGAGGTAAAGTATCTTGATAATAATGTTTACTAAAACAATTTTTAAATATATGTCAGCCACTCTATCATACGTAACCATTCTGTACGAAACAATAGATCATAAAATAAATATTCGTTTTTAGGTGTAAATAAGAAAGGTTGAGAGGTAGACCGTAAAGGAAAGACGTAAACATTCATACATTTTCAAAACAGCAAATGATTAAGTAATGATTTCTTTGTCTGTTATTGACGGTCTACCCGAAAATGGAAGTGAACTTAATACAGGAAGCAAGTGCGTCCATCGATTAGCATACTCGGACTATGAATTAAAAAATTCACGGCCTGTTATCGCAATAACACGCTTCGCATTTTGGGCCAAGTGCACAATAAGAGTTACGGTCCAACCCCTATTGTGTGGGGTAGCCCAAGAGTGGGTTGTGGGTTCTATTGTATAGTCCTTTGTGTAGCTTTGCTCAAAAACTCTGAAAGAATCAGACAAACATAATGCAAAATGGCGTTGTTAACCAAAAGCTAAAAAGACCAGAACGTATTCAGAGCTAAACAATACTAATTTTGATTTCTTATTATCTACTATGATATAAATAAATACCGACTGAGCTTGACCTAATACTAATTAATATATGCCCCCCCCCCAGTGGCACAGCGGTATGTCTGCGGACTTACAACGCTAGAAACCGGGTTTCGACACCCGTGGTGGGCAGAGCACAGCTAGCCCTTTGTGTAGCTTTGTGCTTAATAACAAACAAACAAATTTAATATAAAATTATGAAACACTGAAATTGAAGTAACATTATTTGATAAAATTATTAAACAATTTCTGAGGTTAAAGTAAGTTTATTTTATATAAAATTACTACACGTGTTCTGAGTTAGAAGCAATACTAATACTATGTAATATAAACATGGTGAGGTGGTTAGGGCACTCAACTTGCAATCTGCGGGTCACGGGCTCGAATATACGTCCCACCAAACATGCACGCCTTTCAGCCATGGGGGCATTATAATGTGACGGTCAATACCACTATTCGTTGGTAAAAGAGTAGCCCAAGTGTTGGCGATGGGTGGTGATGACTAGCTGCCTTCCCTCTAGTCTTACACTGCTAAATTAGGGACGGTTAGAGCAGATAACCCTCGTGAAGCTTTGCGTGAAATGCAAAACAAACAAACAATTTAATATAAAATTATTAAACACTGACTGAGCTTGAAGTAACATTATTTATTACAAAAATTATACACCTGGACTGAATTTAATCTAATGCTTCGAGTAATGACCTTGCTTTACCTTCAATCAGATTCTTCCCTTCTGCATATATCCACTGTTTCTGATCAGGTTGTAACCTGCATGAAGGGAATCTATCAATCCACCTGCTACATTCGTCTATCGGCTTATGGACTTTATTCGAAAGACTGAAAAACTGGATTGAATCTAACATTACACGAGCTCATGTGTATCGTGAAAGAAGAATAGTCGAGTTGCCTTTAGGTAGCTTTCATTTTGGTGGAGGCCCTGCATGGCCAGGTGATTAGGGCGCTCGACTCGCAATCTGAGGGTTGCGGGTTCGAATCCCCGCCACACCAAACATGCTCGCCCTTTCAGCCGTGGAGGCGTAATAATGTGACGTTCAATCCCACTATTCGTTGATAAAAGAGTAACCCAAGAGTTGGAGGTGGGTGGTGATGACTAGCTGCTTTCCCCTCTAAATTAGGGATGGCTAGCGCAGATAGCCCTCGTGTAGCTTTGCGCGAAATCCATAACAAACAAACAAACAATTTAGTGAGTTTTTCTTATCCAAAAACAATTCTGTTGGTCATAAATCGTCTTGCATTAGCCTTTTTTTTCTAAAACTAATTTAAAATATCTTTTCGTTAGAAATTTGTATTTGATATTCTTGTATCCAGATTAAATGAAATATTATGGTTATTCACAATATTTTCATCCAAAATATAATACGATTTTCAAACAGGTTTTCTGCTTGAAAGGCAGTGTTGTACGTCTTATCATACAGAACACACCAAATCTGTTTTACTAAAGTCTAAATTTAAGCTTTTAATTGTTTTAAATTAAGTCTAAATACATTTTGTCGTCTCTATGAGGTTTCAATAGGACAAAATTATGATCAGTGGATAAATTTGTCTGAACATTTTGTTATTTTGTGTTCATACCATAAACTCTATTATGAATATGAATTAACTTCATAGTTTTATTTCAAAAAACGCAAATCAGTGAAGTAATTGTTTAATTTTTGGTTGAGTCTAAATACATTTGTTTATAATTTCTAGAAGAGTTTGCGTCAGATAAAAAATATTTATAAAAACTTATAAGAACGATGAGCGTTGAATCTGCATATATCCCTTTGACACGTTTTTGTGTACGTTGACACTTCCTCTGTTTGTCACCTAATCACAACACATACTAAAGTCATCTTGACATCAGAAGATGCGATTCAAAATACAATAGTACGGGCCTTTAAAACTATCTAATAATTTTCCCACTTCAGCATAATAAAAATTTGTAAGGCTTAACCAAAATGCGTTATATTGAAGATACAATATATATATTTTATCACTCTTGCACTCTCATTGTATACTTATTAATCTCTTCTATTCATAAATATACATCTTATACTGTTCAAGTACCACAGCTAATAACCAGTCAGAAGTGAGAATATTGAAGTGCATATCGTCTAAAATATGAAAAACCTGAAACTATGCACGAGGAAGTTATTCGCCGTATATTTAAGCGCATTGCTCTGAAATATGTTTAGGTTTGTGAAATGTTTGTAGTTAAGCACAAAGCTACACAAAGGGCTATCTGTGTTCTGCCCACCACGGGTATCGAAACCCGGTTTCTAGCGTTGTAAGTCTGCAGACATACCGCTGGGCCACTGGGGTGGGGGGGGGGGGGGGGGGG
>NW_013667708.1:3309-20611 GCF_000517525.1 Limulus polyphemus
GGGGGGGGGGGGGGGGGGGCTCGTGAAATGTAATTAATGCTTAGAAAATAACTAAATTTGTATAGTATTTTTTTTTTTATGTTCCAAATCAAATGCCTCCACAATATGGATTTAAAAATAAGGTTAGGAATATTAATTAAACAAGACACTTTCTAAAGGGGCGGAGACAATCAAAGCTAGAATTTTGTTCTTATCAGATAGCCTTAGATTACCATTTAATGATAGAATAAGAAAGTGTATCTAGTTAAGAAAAAAATTTAATCTCTTTGTTCCCGAATTTCGGCAGAGTATATTAAAATATTTCTCCTGGGGAATGACATATTAATAGTGGCTCTTGTGGAAGTAACACTCTTGTTACTTTTCACTTATTATATAAAAGTATAATTCTGAATGGAAATTCAAAAAAATCAAACTCTTTAGTAGAACAGTTTTTTTTTATTGTTTGCTTCACCATTTCATACAGAAGTTTCCGGAAAATTAAAGCAAATCCACATAGCGCAGAAAATAAAAACTTTTATCAGTCCACTAATACATTGTCACATCTAGTAAAGACTACAATATTACAAACACAGAAATATACAGAAGGTTCGCATACAGTTAATAGCAAAAACTGTCGTTTATCAAGAATCTAGTTTTAAAAACCAGAAATATAATTTAATTGAAAAGTTTTGTAATTCTCAGTTTTAATAATTGCTGTATTGAGAGATTGAAATTTTAGATGTCAAAACAAATATTATCTTGTGTGCTGTAAATCTTCCGTATGCACACATTTTAAAGTGTTTCTCAAATCACTCTATAGAGAAACTGTGTTTCCAGCATTTAAAGTAATTAACGTCTTATACGTTGTTGTGGGGCATATAAAACATATAAATCAATTCGTCGAAGAAAATACATATCTTTAAGAATTTCAAGATTATTTATTTTTCTACTTCAACTTTCAAGCTATTTTACACTTAAGATGTTTTGACAAATGTTGTTGTAGTTCATTAACTAATTAATTAGAATAATATGTAATAAATGCGATACCTCATAGAAATCCCATCGAAATGTGACAAATTTGAAAAATAATACAAATTAATTTTCCAAAATTCAGCTTCTTCTATTACTTCTTCAAGGCTAATTGATGATGCGTAAAACAGGCAATATTTACGTACAACATTAGGATGAATATTTAGTAATAATTTATCATATAAACAATTGTACTTGTCATACTTCGCCAGTTTACAAAAGGCAGTGGCCCCATAGCAGCTGTTTTAACCACTTGCACCACTATATATTAATGTGTTGTCTGTCAGTCGGTCAATAGACAACAGAAATGACGTCACATAAGGGACGCTTAACGTTGCAATACAAATATTTGTTACTCTTAATTTTGGTTTTATTTACTCTTGAAAGAGAACGCTTTCGAGAACCCTGCAAATGTCCATCTAGTAATATAAACTATTTTACTGTCTTTCTAATGAAAAGCGTTTTCGTAATAAAATTTGAAGTTAAAAATAATGATAGAGATCATAGGCACAATTTCATTCTAAGTTCAACAGGTCTGGACTTAAAATATACTTAACTATTTGTGCATGTAATCTTACAATTTTAACGTTAACATTATAACTGTTCTGTATACTTCCCTAACCAAGGGACGTAATTTAGTACAACGATCGTCCATTATTAGCTAGTGCTTATAATTTTAATTTTTTTTACACAGAAGTTATTGGATGTGCTCTCTTTTACAATTTATATATGTAAAAGAGGAAGTTTGTTTATTTGTTAATTTTGTTCGCTATAGGAAACCAAACGGTTAAACTTACAAATTTTAGAATAACTTCATAATAACCAGTTTTTTACAAGACATTTAATGGTGCTATTTATTTTGTATGTGGTGTAGTATTTAATTTTATTATCTACTATGATATAACTATATACCGACTGAGCTTGACCTAAAACTAATTAATATATTCCCCCAGTGGCACAGCAGTATGTCTGCGGACTTATAACGCTAGAAACCGGGTTTCGATACCCGTGACGGGCAGAGCACAGATAGCCCATTGTGTAGCTTTGTGCTTAACTTCAAACAAACAAATAATTCGCTTATCATATCATTATCTTAACAGACTCCACAAAAGCTACTTTATTTGTTTATAATTTTTTCAAAAGTGATGTTTATTAACAGATTGAAGAACAGTAACAATTTGTAAGCCACTAATGTACTTTTGATAAATTGCATTATTTGATCTGAAGCTAAATTACATGCCTGGTAGTAGAAACTATACAGTAAACGTCTTTGGATTATATGAATGAAGTGGTTTGCACTTGGATAAAATCAAAAGCCTTTTGACATTCTAATTAAAAAACAATTGTATATGCATTTACTTTTATTTCACTTTCAATAAGAAAAAGAATAATCACACATGGAAAAATAATTATTATGTTAATACCATTAGCTGCAATAGAGCTTTCAAAGATATCAGTAAACCACAGCTGTTATGTAACATAAGTGGTTCCTTATTTCATAAGATTTGCTTTAAACTCACATTTTATGGAATAACATTTCTTTAAAAAAAGAATACAAAACGATCAACTTTATGTTCCACTTTCTAATTAGCTGGGTTAAAAACAGCAAAGGTGCTCTTAAACAGCCTGGGATGAATATTTTCACAAGAATAGCAACCGTATAACAAACAACATTTGCGCTTCTATTGTATTACTTATTCTTTTTTTTCTACAACAATACTTTAGGCTATAGCAGTAGATCATACCATGTTATGTGCGAGGTACGCGTATACATTGTTATTATTGTTTGAATATTATTCGAATTTACCTCAGTTAGCGACTGTTTAAATATCACCTAACGAAGGGCTTAGGCTCGAAACGTTGTTGAATATATCATTTCAAGATGACCATCTTTCAAATGTTACCTTTTTTTTTTCTAACAAAAGATAAATTACGGGACCGTACCTGTGTAAGAATGCGGTTAAACTTTAAAATGACAACAAACCAATAATAGTCATAAACGTAAGCGTATTAAAAACTATATGTACTTCTGCAGGGTCCCCGAAAGTGTTTTGTTTCAAGAGTAAATAAATCCAAAATGAAGAGTAACAAATAATTTTCTTTCTTTCTTTTGAAGTTCATATGTGATGCTGTGTTCTAGCCTACAGAATGCATAATTCCTCTCGTGATTCATGGCATACGCACGCTTTGCTGACGTTACGACAGCACAAATCGCAACGTTAAGCGTCCCTTGTGAAACGTCATCTTAGTGTCTACTGAATGACTGACAGACAACACACTACGATATAGTGGTTCGAGAGATTAAAACAGGTGACCTCTCCAGACGGTCTTCGGCCATTTTTCGGGAAAATAATACCTAGACTTTAAAATCACCGGTTTTCCAAACTATGAGATAAACATCAGTAAACGAAAAATTAAAAATGATACTATACATTTTACTTTTATTCATTAAACTTCCAAACATTAAACAAAACACCTTCCACAAAACAAAGAATCGATTTTTCGAACTTTTATTACTAAAAAACAAAACAGAACAGATACATCATCAGCATGGATTATAAGTTTTGTTTCAGCTAATTGTCTTGGGATTTGAACTGACAAAACAAAACAGATACATCATTAGCATGGGCTATAACTTTTATTTGAGCTAATTGTCCCTTGATTTTTATCACTAAAAAACAAAACAGAACAGATACATCATCAGCATGGATTATAAGTTTTGTTTCAGCTAATTGTCTCGGGATTTGAACTGACAAAACAAAACAGATACATCATTAGCATGGGCTATAACTTTTATTTGAGCTAATTGTCCCGGAATTTGAACTGAATTTGACTATCATTTCTAATTTTTAATAAAATGGGTTCAATGGATGGAACGTACAATGGCATTGACAAATTACACACTTGCCTACCACATCGGCGAATAGGAAATAAATCAGAAGAAAACTATTGACTAAAACACAAATTTCAGCATAATTATACAATAATTAAATCCAGACAATAAAAAATTACTAATACAGTTGAATAAGTAATTTTTTATTGTCTGGATTTAAACAATTAAAAGTATGATTTTTAACAAGACAAAGAAGCTCCATAAGCATAATAGTATCATTAGCAGAATCGATGAAATTGAAATTCAATAAATGGAGATTTTGAGTAATACTTCGACTAGGAATAGAACACGACTGGTCACCGCCAATAAGACGTGACATACAACCTTCTAAAAGACAGGTAAGAAGTTTTATCATAATTATATAATTGGTATTGAGAAAAGTGATAGGTCTCGAAATAGCCAGAAAAGATTTGTCCCGATCAAGTTTGGGAAGTAGGGTTAAATATCATAAAATTTAATAGGTAATCTATCCAATCTTGGTGGTTTAAGTTTATTCATTTGGGAAATAATAACTAAGGAATTATGGATATGTTATTAGTTGAGCTGATATACAATATATATATATCATTGAGATCCCTTAATTTAGGCAAATCGTTTAAAAAAATTATTATTAAGCGATACACCAACATTTATAATATAATAAATATCAACAAATTAACCATAAATAGAACTATAACTATCTTCAATATCAGTAACTGGATGACTGTTAACGTTCAGAAACGTAATGGTTTTACTTTTGCCATTTTGTCTTTCAGAACAGTTTGTTTATTTGTTTGTAGTTAAACATAAAGCTGTGCTCTTCCCACCACGGGTGTCGAAACCTGGTTTCTAGCGTTGTAAGTATGCAGACATTCCGCTGTGCCACTGGGGGGGAGGGGCTTTCAGAACAGAGAAAATAGTTAGTGGATCTTACGTTAGCTTATATCAGCTTCATAAATTATGCAGTGTGTGTGTGTGTGTGTATGGATAGCTATCTTTTAAAAATAACTTATAACACTCTAGTGGTGCTCCATCAGCATTATACAACACATATTCTTATGTTTGCTGTATTAGGCATCAACCTATGTTATGGCATTGAGCATGTTAAAATAGCTGCAAAATATCTTGCTAAAATATAGAATAATAATATTTATTAATCGTAATAATAATAATATAATATTTTTAATCATTTTCATCATACCTTTAAAATTGACAAAATATTTTTTCCAGGTTTCTTGTGAAACATGCTTTTACTGAGATGCAAGTAAAATTTATGTCGCACAAAACTGTATTATGTTTTCCAAATGTTTTTTCTGGTTATTAAGTGACTTTTAGTTTTCCCTGCTACCCTGGAATCACTTCGATTTGATGTCAAAATTTTATTATATTTAAAATGTATAATTTGCAAATAATATGATGAAATGACACATTATAAGGTGTTACGCTAATGTTTAATAATTGTTTACCGTACTGAAAGTTAATCCACTACCTCCTGTCAGTAGCAAGTGTGTAAAAAAAAATCTCTCTTTTCTTAGTTTTATGCACTATCCATATCCTTTAGACTATGTTCTAAGACAGCAGTACTGACTACCCTCCTCTTCTGAACAACCCAAATTGGACAAGTATTTTATTCGACACTGTTTTTATACAAAATAACTCCGTACCTTTGTACACAATGCAAAACTTGTACATTAAGCAACTGTAATATTCGATTGTGAAACAATTATTTGAACCATTCTCATCAAATACTAATAAATGATTGATTCTTTGCAACTATGTAAATAAGAAAAATAGGATAATGTTTATATTTCTAATGACCAGAATAATGATTAGCAAGAACATGAAAATCAGCATAAAAATAATTCCCTTGAGTTTGTTTAATAAATTTTCAGATAAGCGCTACTAGTTAAAATATTTGTCCTACTGTAGCACAGCTGTAAGTTTCAGAACTTATAACGTTTAAAACCGGGTTTTGATAACTGTGGTGGGCAGAGCACAGATAGCCCATGGTGTAGATTTGAACCTAACAACCATCAAACAAAAGTTCAACTGTTAATATAAAATATCTCTTGATATGTTATATGGTTAACATTATACAACCAGAAAACATTATCTCCTAAAATACCAACTTAACAATATATAAAATAGTTGAAACATTCTTAGGCTCTAGACTTGTAATAGACACATTCTATCATCAGTGACATGACAAGCGACACCATAATAGAATGGCTTTCACAAAGAACATCTATATAAAATATTGTAACATAATATATGCAAAATATTGTAACATAATATATGCAAAATATTGTAACGTAATATATGCAAAATATTGTAACGTAATATATGCAAAATATTGTAACATAATATATGCAAAATATTGTAACGTAATATATGCAAAATATTGTATGTAACATAATATATGCAAAATATTGTAACGTAATATATGCAAAATATTGTAACATAATATATGCAAAATATTGTAACATAATATATGCAAAATATTGTAACATAATATATGCAAAATATCGTAACATAATATAACTGGGAAATATTTTAGATTTGAAGAAAAGGAATCCTTTAGTCTGAATATCATACGAAACCAATAAACTGTTTTTTATTACTATTTCATGGTCTCATAATTCCTAGGGTTATCATTTTTAATTATTGTCAGCAATAGATGTTTTTTTTAAATGTTACCATGTATTTGAAAATCATTAATTTTGGAAGCTTCTAACAACATTTTCCTTAGCACTCATATCTTAATAGACAAGCACTTCACTCGAAATGATGTTCTTCTATCAATGTAAGTGGCTTCACAGACAGAGCAGAAGTATTCGTGAACATTGTAAGAACGTGAATGAGCAATCAGAATATCTTTGCTTAAAATATATTTTTCGTTCTGAAAGATGACTTGAAGTTTTAGGTTAAAATTACATTTCGGTTAAGCTTTTGATGATGTCAATCAATCATTGAAACGTTAATTGTTTTGTTTCTCTATGAAGCTCAACATTAAATAAACTACTTATGTTAGTTGAATTATTATAAAATGCTTTTGAATTTCGTGAAAAGAATAATTTCCATCATAAGATGAACAACATTGTTTATTTATAATACAAAGGGACGCATATAAACGTTTCGGTATTCTACAGCTTCCATCTTCAGTATCTAAAGCAAATATATCAAGTTTGTTTGTTTATTATTAAGCACAAAGCTGCACAATAGGCTATCTGTGCTCTGCCAACCACGGGTCTCGAAACCTGATTTCTAGCCAGTTGTGCCAGTGTGGGGCCAAAAATATAAAGAACTACATAATTCCTAAGTAAATAGTTAAATTTATTGCTACATTAACGATAATTTATTCAAAATTAATACACATAGAAAGTAGAGTAGTAACAACAAAAATGCTGTACATATTAAAGAACGTGCAAGTTAAATGAATGTTGTTCAAGGTTGGAGAATGCTGTTTGATTTGTAGGGTTTCTTTACTCAGTAATTCCATATCAGTGTTGGCTTTGCATAGGATTTTGAAATTTGATATATTAAGTTCATGTCATTCTTCTTCACGATGTTGACGTATAGAGGAAACACAGGGTTTACTCAACTTTGTATTTTCATGGAAATTCCCATATGTTCATTGGCTCTAACTATTAGATGGCGTTTGATTTAGCCAATATAGGAGGCCTTACAGTCTCCACACGTGCAAAGATATACAAGCCATGAACAAAGAGAAATTGGAAGGTCTTTAGTACGTAATAATATTTCTCTGGGTGGCTTTACTGAAAGTAGCATGGGAATGCTTAATAATGTTTTATCATAATAATTAGGACGTTTAGGAAACGTTGATGCATGATATTTAATTCGATTTATGGAATGAAAGCCAAGACCAATTTTATAATAACTTCGTAGTACAGTTACCTCTTGACAATGTATGTATACATTTTACGTTTTGATTTTTGTTGACAGAATATCCAAAAATTAGAATATTAACTGAAAGAACAAATAGGTTTTTACTGAAACGTCCTGACATAGTCTGTGATCAGGGACGTCGGTCCCACTAACTCGTTTACAAAGAATAACCCAATAATTCGTTGTGGGCATTATTGATCAGCTGCCTTCCCTCTAGTCTATCACTATAAAATTAGGGACAGGTAGCGTAGATAGCTCTCGAGTTGTTGTGCGTGCAATTAGATGAAAGTAAACAAAAATTTTACTGAAAATTTAATATTTTACCAAACAAATAAAAACGATAAAATGAAGAATTGTTCTACGGAAGATCACAAAACGAATTAAGAAGGGTCTGGGAAACAAAAATATTGCCGTGCGAAGTTGTTGAAATACCTAGCCGTGATAACATAAAATACATATAAAAAGTATTCAACATAGTAACCATATTTTCAAAGCCAGCAGAAATAAAGAATCCGCGATACATACAATGACAATGAAATTGAAAAGAAACTAAATATTTACGGTAAGACTGTTTCAATCGGATATCAATCGTTGTCGTGGTTAGTAGCCTGTGCGACCAATTAAATATAATTATTAATTAATGAATAATGTTTATTTAAGAATAACTAGGTACTTATTATTAACTAGATTTTATCCTGTGTTGATTGTGAGGTTATCACGGTTGATTTTAAAACCTCTAAAAAGTAGGCTGAGTTCTTCATATGTGAAGATCTTTTATCTGTTTTATTGGAAACCATGCTACGTGTTTTCTGCCACCTTATTTATTATAGAATTTTTACAATGTTCTATACATATTATGTACGTAGTACTAATATAGAATGTCTATCAGAGAAGCCACTAAGATCCTCTCGCTCTAGTTACATATTGAATTGGGTCATTCATCTAAGGTGTCACATGAACCTTCTAAGGGGAAAGATTTCTCTAACGCGGATTATTCTGTACGAAATAGACAGTGATCTTTCCTAAGTGAAAGTCATGTGTTACCTCAAAGATAAAATGTCCATTATTTTGCTGTGATACTGACCAACGGTCACGTAGGTAGTGTCCACGTCGTGAGAAGAATGGCCTGGTTGTTTTTGTACATAATACTATATTTTCTTACCCTGGAAGAGGATGTTGACATATATATATGATTTGATGATAATGATTTGATTTAAATGTACGATTTGATCTAAGAGCTCTCCACTAAAATTGTCCACTTTGATTGTTGTTTCTTTGAATTACAGATTAGTCACTATGTTAAACTTGTGTCCAGTCGCTTTCTTTTCTACAGCACAGTCGATGTCGTAATAAGTTTCTTATCGAAAACTCCTGTTATTTTAAAGTAAGAGTATTAGTGAACGAGGTGTGTGAAATAAATACTTATTATAAATGTTATATTCCTCTTCGTGTATAAAACATAGATTAATATTTTCCGATATAAGAATGATTTTTAATATTATATATGTATATATATATTTAAATTTGTGTACAGTAAATATAATAATTATGAAAACAGTGAGGAAAAGAATATTAACAAGTCCTTCACGTTGAATATTAAAAATAAGTTCAATCCGGAAACTCCCAAAGAGGGTAGTTTCGGACGTATCTTTTCAAGACAAGTTATCGTTTGTTAATTGATAAATTTTTAAGTGAAATACAGCATCTTCAAGTCTCCATACTAGCTAGTACTAAGGTCTACCCTCTGGGAGTAAATTCAGTATACATCAATAAAGCCACAATCTCAGCATCATTAATTAAACAATTGCCAACCTTTTATACTTCTGCTATCACCTTTTTTATGTTTAGCTTTCAATTGAGATACCAACGATTTCACCTACGATTCGTTAGAGAAGGTCGAAGCATCACGATAGTCAGCAGATGGATGAGCAGACAGGAACACTTTGAAAGCAGCTAAAGGCATAATACTGTACTCGGCTTGTTGTACAATATCTACCAAGGTGGTTATAAACAGTTCCTGAATATCTCTGCGTGTTATTTGGAAACTTGCGTGCTTTTATTTGTTGTTTGTGACTCATGCATGTGTATCCCTTGTGTTTTTCCATAATTATTTTAAAATGTTCAGACTATTTTAATTCTCAAATTACCGACTTATTTTAACTGTCTACTACCATTGGGATCTACATATTGCATCTATGTCTGCGGACTTACAACGCTAGAAACCGAGTTTCGATACCCGTGGAGGGTAGAGCACAGATAGCCCATTGTGTAGCTTTGTGCTTAATTCCTAACAAACAAACATATTGCATCATATTAAACAATTTTGTGTTTTTGACCCTTAGAACGCTTTGAACCCTTAGAATCAGATAAAGTAGGTAAGTCACTTGTTTTCTATATGAAATGCACATAGTCTAGAAATGTATGTCTACAAACTGATAGAGTTCACATGTTAATACTTTTGTTTATAGTATTACATCATGATTCAATACTCTGAAGAATAATTCAGAATAAAACATAGTTTTTTTCTCTGATTGATTTAAATTAATTATTATTGAATCTTAAATGTTTAAAATATGTTTTAGGTAAAGGTAATTTAATCAGGGAGTAAATGACACTATTTTGTAATAGCGTATTTTGCTATATATAAATCCTTATAAATTCTAAGTACCACTTAAATGTTTTGTATAGTATACAGTTTAAACCAGTTAGAAGTTTTGAAACCTAACTGAAACTTTATCAATGATATTTATATCTTAAAAGTTTTAACCTCTTTAGAGGATTTATGTTAGGCTTTAATGAACAGGTTAAGCCAATAATTCAAATTAATCATATATGTAATAATTTTAGAAATTCAATCTCCTCGGGGAATATACAGACAGTTATGACAAATTGTTATTGCTTATTGTTAATAAACCGCGCTGTGCAATAAACTATCTGTGCTATGCCTTCTGATGGGATCGTACCCAAAATTTTTATTTTATAAGCTCTCAAGCTTATAGTTGGGTCGCCAGAGAGAGGACCCTCTTACAATATTAACTACAAATCCTTTATCAGATAAGTTTCTAGGTAAATGTAATATATTATGCATTTATTTTTAAGTGCAATCCATATCTATACAAATAATTAAGGAGTTAAGTACAAGATTGTTCAAAATATAGCATCTGTCCTTCAAAGTTCTCAATAAGAAATATTTCAAATATTTTCGTATTTATTCACCTTTTACGGAATAGTTGAATATTTGTTATACAATTCAAACCTAACAAACGTTATATTTTGATCAAACGTTACAATTACAAAAAGAACATATGTCATTATCTATTCCAGATTCAAAAGCACTGATATGTGCTTAGATAGTCAACCATATACTTATTCATTATATACTATATTCGTTATTTTCAGTTTAGCAACACTCGCCGCGATAAGGGTTTCAGTAATCGGATAACGGGATTGAATATTAAATTTATAACGTGACCACACCGGAAACTGGAGATCGTGTTCAGAAGCATAATGTTTGAGATCTTGGGCCTTTCGGTCCGCCATCCAGTACGCTAACTACTTGGCAGGGCCAGATCCATTTTTGGATTGACTTGTAATCTAGTTTATGTGAGATATTGGAATTTTTATATTAAAAAAAACCTTACAGCATTCATTTATAAGAAACATAAAGCGAAAACATTGTGTCTTGATTTACGCCACCTCTTCGGGTGACTCAGCGGTAAGCTAGGTAATTTACGATGCTAAAATTCGGGGTTCGATCCCCGATGGCCACAGCGCAGACAGCTAACTGTGATTAAAATCTGACAAAGAAACAAAGTAAGCAGTCTGCCCAACCGTTAAGAAAAAATGTTATAAATACGAATAAAAATCATTTAGCTTATGTTTGAAATTGAATGTAAACTTTCTAATATTATTATGGTACATGAAAGTTATGATGATAACAAAGCGAAAAACATGAAAATAACAATAATTCTAATAACTAACGTTTAGAATTTCCGAAATCATGGTGAATGAGCTCTTGTTATGCATTAATTTACTTCCTAACCATTATTTTTGTATACCCTAAACGTTCTTGCGTGAGTCTACTGTGTCTGCACGATACACAATAAAACCAATAATAATAAATCCAATTACGTGACCTAGTGACTGGCATTAGGTTTACGTAGTTATATTTTCTTATCTCCACAGGCTCCACTGCTCTCACAACAACATTTTCAAAAGAAGGAGATTGATTCATCCCTTTTGTTCCAATTGATTGACGTCGACATAAAAATAAATCTTAACCAACTATCTATTATTTACGTATCTTCACCTCACAGACGCACCATAATAACTTTGTTGACTGGTCTTATAATGTTTCATGAGAAGGTTGTATGGAAATAGTTCCATTACAATCTAAGAACTGGGGCGCTTATAACGAAACATTAGTAATTTCATTTTTCAGTAATAAGGATATTTATTCCAAAGAGATAAAAAGGAAATCTTATTTATTGAAGTAATATAACAAACCATAATAAAACAGGAAAGTATTTAGTAAATACAGAATATATATATATCATTACTTCAACCTTAAAGCGCGATGCTCAATTGTCAGATATATTTGTTCCATTTATCTGCTTACCAGGCAGAAAGTTTATCTGTTCTCCCTTTTATCAACTTATAATTCCTTGGTTTATTCGTCTTTATTAACAGTCTATATTATTTTACCAGTTTGTCTGTTTGTATTAAATCACATTTAGCTTATTCCTATTAAACTAAGGCCTGTCATGGCCTAGTGGTTATGGCGCTTGACCAGGAAGCTGTGGGTTCTGGGTCCGAATCCAGTTTCCGAACATGCTTCCCCTTTCAGCTTTGGAGACGTTATAATGTGGTAGTCAATCCCATATTTAATTGGTAAAGAGTTGGATGTGGGTGATATTAACTAGCTTTCTTCCCTCTGGTTCATTACTTCTAAATTAGGGACGCTAGCGCAAACAGCTATCAAGTAGCTTTGCGTGAAATTGAACGAATAAGCAATCCTAAGAAATTACATTTGTAACAGGACATTAGTAAAACGATTATTATATTTTTAGCACTACATTATTTATTCAATTTATTAGGTGTTTTTGTTATTTTTTTAAGAAGAAGAAGAGAATGTATAAGAGTTGCTACTTCAAACATATGTTGATTAGCTTTGAATTGAGCGAAACACGCTGCCATGAATGTATATGACAGACATAATGTGGTTGAAATGCTATTATACACGCTCACCTTCTTCTAGAATAACCTTAAGGGAGTGAATAAAGAAGCTAGTGGTAAGACATATAATAAGTCTAACAACAGTGTCTTATAAAAAACGTAATTAATTATAATTATGTTTCGCCGGCTCAGAAAAGTCGTTTACATTATAATAATTGTTGTTATAGCTTATTCCATCTGACTCAGCGTGATCGATTTTATCTCTTCTGTCATAGTTCATCTAAAATTGATCAGTCGATTTACTGTCCTAACTCATGAAAAATAAGCGGAATATATCACCAAAGCAAAAACTTTAAGTCGGTGATATTATTCTGCTTGTTATTTCTTGGTGTTCGCTTTACAAAACTTGTGACTTCCAGAAGTTCATCTGTAATTTTTTCCCGCCATTTGCTGCAGCGGGTCAGCTTATTCTTGTATATACAGGGATCCATTCTTTCACCCATTTGGTAGTATTAAAATATATTTGAAGAAGTGAGAAAATAAGCTTGAATATCTTACCGTGTTAATACAGTTCTAAGTGATAAGAAGGTTCAGCACGAACAACGTTATAAGCATGATTTTTATGTATGAGAGTGTGTTCCAAGCGTAAGATTCATTGGTATCACTCAAGTTTTGTTGATTATTATCTCCAGAAGAATATATCTTTATTAGCTTAATATTTCGCTATTACAGCTTCGATATGCTATTAACATTAATATAAGCGCCTCGTAATAAACGTAGTTTGCGTTAAACAAAGCTATAAATAATTCGTTGACTATTTCTGAAAAAAAAATGTATACAGCCTAGTTTTTCACAGGCACGTACATTGTTTCAGCATTGTTTATTTTTTGTAACAGATATGTTAACATTGATTGATTTTGACTGTAAGAAAGCCGTAAAATGAGTTTTGTGAACTTTCTACAGCTGATTCACACAACCCAATACATCGTAATATCAGTTGCCAGAGTACTGCAACACATTTGGTAATTATATTCCCAGCTCGAGGAAGGAGAGCGAGATCTTGGAGCGTCAATCTTGATTATTGCTTCACTTATGGGCTTTGAGTGCAACGTCACATGTAAAAAAACTAGAACAACGGTAGCAGATACTAGTGAGTGTAGAGCGAGGTATTAATACATGAGAAACAATTCTACAACATGCAAGATACATAGTTCCATCACATAGATTTTTATACTAAATCAAATGCATCGCTGAATATATGTTACAGACATAATATCTTGTTTGTGTCACAAAGGAGAATGGTTTTTATATTTTCTTTAACTCACTGATTTAAAAATAAATATGTGTAAGTATTTATCAAGCCCTCATTTTATGGAGGATGCAAAACACATTTGTTGTTGTTGTTAGGTTTTTTTAGCGCAAAGCTACACAATGGGGCGGCTGTTCACCGCGGATTTTAGCACTGTAAGTCTGGAGAATTACAGCTGACACGCCGATGAGATTGACATATTTGGACTATGTTGTTTATAGTACTAGGTAAAATTAGTTCATTTTGCAACTTCATTTTATGAGTATGCGCCACGCCAACTAACGTCGAAACATAGGAAACCAATATAGTAGCAAACTTATTATTAACCCAATTTACTCGAATCTAGCACTTGGGTAAGAAAATCCTACTTCTTTCTGAACATCCCCAGTTTTCCAAGATTTGTTAACTTCTATAACTGAGTTTCTGATTAATTCATCCAATGGTAAAAAAACTATGATTTCTTATTTCCTAGACTCAAAATGCTTTAAATGAGTAAGAATTCAAAAGTATACTAAAGTAGTTTCTAAACGCAATTTATTTTTGATCTTTAAATATATCTGCTTTTAATTGAAAAAATAAATCGGAAATGTTTAATATTTTCTTTATCACGTGTACTTTTGTTTAAATATAAAATTCTGCGCAGAGATAATTAGTTTATCTGAAAAAATTAGCTTAGTTGCATTCTTTATACGTGTTATTGCAATATTGATCTCAAAATTTTTTCTTTCTTATTTTTTATGTAAAGCCTTTATTCTTTATAACTTTAATTGGCAACAGAAGCTCATTCTGCTAACAACTCTTTCCTTCAGAACTGATCCATAATGTAATGTTTTATAATATTGATCACTTGGGTGACTATAATATGTTGGGATCAGTTCGGTTAACTACAATATATTGTATTAATTCTGGTGAACTATAATATCCTGGGTTTTATTTTAATATCTAGTAGGTTGTATAAAGTCCCACCCCCAGTGGCACAGCGGCATGTCTGCGGACTTACAACGCTAGAATCCGGGTTTCGATACCCGTGGTGGGCAGAGCACACATAGCCCAATATGTTGCTTTGTGCTTAATTACAAACAAACAAACAAGGTCATATAAGATATTTTTTAGTAACAAAATAAATTTAATTTCTGGTAATGAAATGAAAATAAACAGTATATAGATATTTCTTTTTAGAACATTAATAACTTGTTTGACACAAGCTTTAGTAACACGTTAAACCATAGTTTAGTTATGACTAGATTACTTAGAATGTTGCCCGTCAAACTTCATGGCTTATCTGAGTTTTCATTTAATGATTTTCGTTCTTGTTCCGTAGTGAAGGAAAATCAATAGCTGTGAACAATATGTTCAACATAAACTATTGAATTTCGCTGCTACTTGTGTATCTTACATTGGCGGGTATCGCTGTAATATTACAGCTAAATTATTCACAACAATCACTGCAACAGCTAAACTTTGTAGTTATGCTCGTTTAACATACAGTAATTTATGTAGTTATTATTGTTCATAATAAAACGTGAATTTTAGATACTTTTATAATGCATTAAATTTCGATTTTGAAATGAATACTTAAGGACTTCATTATAAATTTCCTGAACAGTCTTAATGTGAAAATGTATAGTATTACTTTTATTCAAGCTATTAGGAGTCAAATCTTAAACCTAATTTATATTTCATTTTTATTTATCATTTCCAAAGCAGTCATACCAACATTTAAGTTCGATATATTTTAAAACATAAACAAGGGATGATTTTATATTATATCATTTGAAATTATATCAAGTAAGTTCTTATAGCATTAAATAATTATAACTGTTCCTTTAGTTATACCTTGCGTTTAATACATGTTACCTGAGATAGGGTGTCTCAGTGGCTTCGCGCTTTGGACTCATAGTCGGATGTTTGTCAGTTCGATGCTGGACCGCTTCATGGTGTTTGAGCAAGGCACTTTACCCCACTTCTTCCCGTCCATTCTCATCCGTTTGTGCCATTTTAAACCATAATTCGGAATATCACCCTATGTTCCTTGCAAAATCACTTCAAGGGTTTAATTTAACTAACAGTTATACCTTTTAAACCAAGACGAATAAGTAATGTGGAACACTGAACGATGTCACCGAATCTACATCTGCTTTAACCATTCATTCATAAAGTTTTAGTAGCAATGATCCTTATATATCTATATAATTTAATGCTTGTGGTATGAAATATTAAAAATAAAAGAATAATAAACTGATATCGCAGTAAAGTAATTATAAAGTGGTTCATCTTGTGAGCAATAAGATTCATGTAAAGCGTAAGTAATACCGAAATTTTAAGAAGAAACAAAGAAGATGAATAACCTGACAATTTTATTTAATCTATTGCGTCTATACTATAAGCTGGTGCCTTAAATCGGTGCAGTAAAAAGTATCTATACTTTTTGTTAATGCATCAAAGGAATAGGGAAAAGAAAATGTTTGAGACTGTGTTGTAGTACTGATTAAATCTTTATACGGAATCCGTTCTGAACAATTTCTCGTGATGTATAGCTTTTTCTAGCATCTTTATCTGTTCACAAGGCTTCTCGATATTAGCTCACTTGCCATAGGAAAATAACTATCAAAGGAGACAGATGTTTATGTCAGAAACTGATATCCCTCCTTTTTTATCGTTGCAATTCGAAAATCCTCGCAGTAATTATTCATTAGTTACTAATAACTTCTGATCAATATTATTTATTAATGGAGATAATTTTAACAAGTGACTATAAGTTAATGAAGTCAATTCTGTATAACAAAATGAGTAGAATATTAATAAATCATTGCACCAAAAACTAAAACTTGTAATGATCAGAAAGTACTAATGAATCATCAGGTGGGCAACCTCGTTGTTAACGATATTTTCAACCGGATAAACCCAACAACATCTTACAAAGTTTGGCTAGCTTAGGATAGTTAAATTAGTTCCAAGTTTATTTACTATATTCTTCGTAGGTGTACTACTTTTAACGCTATAACTAACAAGATAATAAAACTAACTATTAA
>NW_013667708.1:21155-23656 GCF_000517525.1 Limulus polyphemus
AAGACGACCCATCAGGCTTAAGAGAAATGGCACTTTCACACCATTAACCATTTGCCTTTAGATATAAAATGTTTTTTTACTAAATCACTGCATTGTTTTTGTTATTACTTTTGTTTCTTTCTCTATCTACATTCCCTTGGAGGCTTTTAATAAACTAAGCCAGAAACATTACTGAAAGTAAGTCATTAAGTGTTTCCAAACTAAAAACTATATTAGGTTCAAGAATGAAAAATAAAAATTGATTTAGGAATGAGTTTAGTAAAACCTTTAAAAAACCATTTTGAACCTAAAGATTGACTCATTTTCAACTTTCTACTATGTAAAGGAATAACAGTATTATGCTCCAATAACTTATATAATTCCTCTCTATCTCAAAACAAAAAAAAATCAGCTGAGAATATTTATACAGAAATACAGTTATACAGAAAATACGGGCATATTAACCTCTGCCTAAGAAATATTATGACTACATCTATTATTAGCATGGATATTTCTATAAAAAAATCAAAACATGTTAACTTTCAAGCATCGTATTACTCCACGTTAAACAATTATAATTCAACACTAAAGTTAAAACTTTACTGCTGTTTAAATAATCCACTAGTCTGCCTATATATAAACGCAAAGACACTAGTGCTGAAGTCACAAAAAACGGCTTCTTGTTGTTCACAGTTCTTTGTGTCTCAGCTAGTGCTACCTAGGTGTTTAAAGTTAGTTTTGTGAGGTTCTAGCTATTGCATAGAATATCAACATAGATTAAGGCTTATTTTCTGGACTAGTGCTATCGTCCATTTTGGTTTCTTTTCTATCTTTTAGCAATTCATTTGTTAACTATTATCCATATACCTTCAGTACAGTAGTTGATTAAACTTTAATATATTGCTCTTTTTTGTATTATTTACATATGAATAATTAGATATACATACAGTATTGGAAATAATTATGTAAACAGTGAATAAAATACGTGTAGGTTGCAAATAAGATTGGATTTCCGCAACTCTATTGTGTGAAAATGGGCTGCATCAGAGTAAACTTACGAGTTGATAACTTACTCTGTGGTTGGTTGTCATCCATTCCGTCAGATACTTTGTACCACACCAGCATAATGTCTATAAACGTACAAGCTGTCATTCTATTACCAGCAGCGGTTTGCAAATGCACTCATGATTCCCAAGAGAACCTTGCTACGTGACAAAAGTTTATGCATCAAAGTTTGGACTGGTGAAAGCTACTCAACGCGTCGGATTAAGTATAGCTTTCATGTTCCAGTAAGAACTGTATGAAACTCTGAACAGTGAAGTTAGCTCTCTTGATAATAGAAGTGGAAGAAAGGTCAAACTGTTTACACGAATCATGACAATCCAGTATACATCTTATCAATGAGCTAGTGTGAATGTTATCTTCAGCTCAGTAAGATACACATTGTTACACAGTGGACTCACTAGATATGTAGCAACTCAAAAACTACTACTTAGGAGATATACCCAAACCGAAAGGCTGAAATTAACATAGTACTTCAAATAAAGGTGTTTCGCAAGAATTGATAACAGTGTGTTTATTGCCATAGAGGATAAGGTTATCACGCTCGACACAGATTATCTACAACGAAGCATGCTTGCGGACCAATGCAAGTGTGGACTTCATCTCAGCCAACGATATACACAAAACTGATGGAGCCACGTGACTGCTGACAAGTACAGATACATCCTTATCCATCAAGTCATTTCCTCAGGAACAAGACAAGTATCAAGGAAATGGGGTAAATCGATACCTAGAAATAAAAAGACCAGTGAAACACTCACAATCAAGTCCCAATATGAATATTATTAAGGCTGTATAGCCCTATACCGAAACTGCAACCAAACAATTAAGCTGAACTATGAGGAGTGATAGAGGACATTTGGAAGAATATTTGACAATTATATACTGAGAAACTTATTGCAGCATAAAAACAAAATGTTCTGCTCTTTTTGAAATAAAAAGAAAATACTAGAGCACTGTATACCTTATTAGTTGTTGGTTTTTGCATTTTCTGTAGTAATTAATTTCATATATTCTTTGTTTGTATCTTTGGTATATGTATCATTCCGTAATTATGTCTATCACTGTAAATGTCTAGGGGAACCTACTAACCCACTGAGAAATGTTCAATAACTATAATATTGGAGTACTTTGGTGACAGATTTTTCTTGTAGGCAGATTTTGTTAAACAAGACCGATGTCTGTAGGTTTACCCTCTTCTTAGAATTATTCTCAAGAAGTCGATAAGCCGTTTTAACGTTGTTAGAACAACGGGTAAAAGTTGTAGATAGTGATGAGTTGGCCGAAGCGTTTCAAATGCGTTCTGCATCCATTATCAAGGCTGAATGTTGTGTGAATTGTGATTACTGTTGATGGATATTTATAGGTATGGGTAAGCAGGTGGTGGTATCTAGCTCGTGGAAGGCGTTAATTGGTGGAGTGTTGTATTGTGGCTTGGGGGTTTCTCGCTAAGAAGTAGC
>NW_013667708.1:24656-37730 GCF_000517525.1 Limulus polyphemus
CACATACATATACATATAGTGGTATATGTGTGTGCTTACTATATATATATATATAGAGAGAGAGAGTCTTGGCCAAAATGTTTGCATATTTTGTAACAAATAAGATTCTATTGACATCATGAACGATTTATTAAAATAGTAAACAATTTTATCAGACACCTGTAGAAAGATGTGTAATTCAGCATTTCACCTGTCACAACAAAACCTTACCAAAACATATATAATGACAAAATATAACATCGAATTGTTATAAATAGCGTCTGTAACATTATCTCAGTTCATATTAAACATTCAGTACTTGGTTGGTCTTCCTCATACTCTAATAAGCTTCTCAGGGTGATGTGGCATGCTATCGATGAGGTTATTGATGTAATCCAAATTTTTCACTAGAAGGCGCTACAACTCAGCTACAGTAGCTGGTGTAGAGTTGTGGTTAGCAATTTTCCGGCTCAGTTCTAACCAACTGTTCTCAATGGGATTACAATCTGAAAACTTTGCTAGCCATGACAATCTTATAATGGCCTCCTGGTCGAGATAATCCTGTACAATACGTGCACTGTGAGCAGTGGCGTTGTCATTGTGGAACACAAGGTTATTGCTAAGCCTTGCCTTAGCATATGGCAGATATATCGTCTACATCTTATACCTGTATGAAGCGTCATTAAAGTTTTCATGGAGGATATGAAGAGCAGTTTCTCCACCATGGTGAATAGCTGCCCAAACATGTACTGCACCACCTCCTGTGGGAAAAACTGTCTTCCCTCATTTGTTTTCCAGGCAAATGACGAACACGAATCCCACCATAAATTTTAACAAGCCGAAAACAGGACTCTTCTGAAAAGATGACATGTAGCCAGTGTCCTAATTATAAGTTGGCATGCTGTCTTGCCAAAGTAACCTGATGACGGTGGTAAATTCTGGTTAATATCGGTTTGCAGATAGCCCTTGTTGCAAAATAAACTTATTTGGTCAGTCTCCTATTCACTCTACTTCTAGATACCCTGGAACGAATGTGTTCGTGCCATTCCTGTCGTAAGGTGTTACAAGACATATTTCGACCTTGACGTGTTAACCTGATCAAAACATGATCATCTCAGGCAATAGGTTTTTGCCGTCTACCAGTAGACTTTCCTGGTTTCTTGTAAGCCGTTGGCGTTTCAGGATTTTGGATACAGTGCACTGGGGGTACTGTTCATTTTCTTCATACCATTTCTGGACAGCCAAACAATTTGACGCCATACAGTTTCTGGCACGTGGCGAGGCATGAATCTATACTGCGTACAGATAAATTGTCTGAAGAAAGCATTGATCTGTTTCGAAAAGTAGTATACCAAAAATGCACCTTTTCATACAAAACAGTTGTGTATGTGTGTTTTTTACGTACATGTTTCTCTGATCATACACAACCTTCTCTCTTACTAATTGGGCATTTACTCAGTAACTACTCCATGCTTGTAGACAATAACACCAATATAGAACAGTATACAAACATTTTGGCCAAAACTGTATATGAGAAACAAAAGTTTCTAATATCTTCATTAAAAAAAACATGGCGATTATAAATTTCCAATCAGAGATAGCAAATCCTTCTCAGAGAAGATTGTAACTTGCTTAGAGAACTTTATAGTTATTCTCCATAAGTTGGTATTAGATAGCTGTGATTAACTTTTCGCGTAAGCCTACATAAGGGTTATCTGCGCATAGAAGGTCCATTATTTTGAACTGACTGACTAGAGTGAAGGCAGCTAGTCAACTCTTCTCGTTCACTGGCTTTGCTTACTTTTGATTCTAGGAATGTGGTATTTTCAGAAAAATCTCAGTACCTCCAGTCTTGCCCCCCCCTCATTGGCACAGCAGTATATCTACGGACATACAACGCTAGAAACTGGGTTTCGATACCCGTGGTGGGCAGAGCACAAATAGCCCATTGTGTAGTTTTGTGCTTAACTACAAACAAACCTCCAATCTTTCTATAGCAATTTCAAACAAATGGTTTAAGTATTGTTTCTTAATGATTTGAATGTGGGGAAAAAATATGAGTGTGCACACTTCTACCGAGTTTGATTGTAAACATTTCAAACCTGTTTTAAAATAACTAAATAACATCTATTTCGCCATTACTAGCTAATAAAGGAAGCAAAACCAAAACTAAGCATGCCAACTGCAGTAGCGAGCGCTGGACTGAGGACTTGAAACGCGAGCACCTTGCGACCACGGCTAGCAGAACCTTCTTTGTCTCTCGCACATTTTCTGACGTATATAGCAATCCTAGCGCTAGCGCCATGAATTCAATCTGCGTTTAAGCAGTGAACTACTTCATTTTAGTTGTAAATAAATAGTTTTGAAAGCATGCCACGTCAGCGGTGATTGAGAAAGAACATCGATTAGTAAAAAATAAGAAAATACCCTCGGTCTGTTCATCCGGTTACTCTAGTTCTCAGAATTCATTTTGCATAGCTCAGAACGAGTGTCATCGGGTGTCACTGCTGCTTGCGGCTCTTTTTTACACGTTGTCATCCTTAAAGGTAACACACTTTCCAGTCTCATTTAATCTTATTTTATAATGTGTGTAATATTAGCAATATGTTGATATGTGTATTACTTCCCTATATCAGTTGCTTCCCTTTTAAAGGTCTAGTTAAACTTTTTTGGCGCCTTGGGTTGATGTAACACATAAAAATACGTGGAATTCATCGTTAAAAACTTAAGCGGAAAAAAAGTCAAAAATTGTACTTTAGCTCAAACAGTAGCTGTTATCTCATAAACACAGCAAAAAAAAAAGCAACATGGATGCAATGTGAGTAAAACGTTTTTATATGGAGAGAGGTGTTTAAAACTATTTGAAATGTTTATGCCTAACGTGAGTGAATCACATGTGGCACATTTCTTAGTTGATTTTTTTCTCATATAGAAAATAAATCATTTATGTTTTAAATAATAACTTTTTTTTTCAACGTCATAGCCAGGCTTTTAATAAAGGAAAAATGCCTACAATGTTTGACGAAGAAAAAAAGCAGTATTTGATTAAATGATGTGTTTGTTTGTTTTAGAACAAAGAAGGGAATTGAATCCCGGATTTTAGTGTTATAAGTTCGTACATTAACCGCTGTCCAACCGAAGGACTTGATCAAAAGAAGTGTATTTACAAGAGAAACGAACCAATTACTTAAGAGGAATATACAGATACTAAAGGAAGTGACGTTTTAAAGAATATAAGAGGCAGAGTATAATAAGCATAAAAGGATATAGTCAGTACAGAATCCTTTAATAGCAATTAAAAGAAATTATATCACGGTTTTTTTTTAAAAAACGTTGTGCTATAAGAAAAAAAGAAACCGATCGTTGAATAACATTTAGAAATAATGAGGAATGGACGAAGGAGTCATACTGAGAATGAAAAAGAACCGGTTATTAGAATATCCTTGAACTTAATGAGAAAGAAACAATGTTACATAAAATAAATATGCTGAAATCAAAAGAAACCGGTGTGGACAACGTTTCATGACTGAAACATATCATTATTAAAAATTAAAAGGAACTGGTAAAGAAAAAATATTGAAAGTAAGTAAGAAAGAAAGGGTTGTTGTTATGTGAAAGAAACATAATGAAGATTAACAGGAATTTTCACTTATACCATTTGAGGGTGAAAAATTACAATGAAAGGGACAATACGTGAAAGGGACAAATAACAAACACATTGATATTTAAATAAAATGGTCATCAGTAAATCCCTAAAAGTAGAAGGAAAGAGACAGTAAAAAAAAACAACATCAAACTTAATTTGGTATTTGAATATTCCACAAATTAGTTCAACAATATACGTTTTTGTTAAACAAGACCGATGTCTGTAGGTTTACTTTCTTCTTATAGGTATGGGTAAGCAGGTGGTGGTATCTAGCTCGTGGAAGGCGTTAATTGGCGTGGCTTGGAGGTTTCTCGCCTACAAATATCCACCAACAGTAATCACAATTCACACAACATTCAGCCTTGATAATGGATGCAGAACGCATTCGAAACGCGTCGGCCAACTCATCACTATCTACAACTTTTACTCGTTGTTCTAACAACGTTAAGACGGCTTATCGACTTCTTGAGAAGAATTCTAAAAGTAAACCTACAGACATCGGTCTTGTTTAACAAAATCTGCCATATATATATATATATATATATACGAATAGCATCCTCTTCTGGACAGGGTGTGGCCTAATGGTTAGCTGTTGGGTTCAAGCATCCAAAAGTCTTGTGGTGGTGGGTTTAGCTGGCTGACTGACCTCCTCTCCCCTTTCCTCTGATCAGCAGTTTCAAACTAGAAACAAGTATATCTGAATCCTATCCTATGGTCTCTGACCAGAGTACTTAACCCACGTGAATACAGGGTGGCATTCAGGCTGAAACTTCCATTCAAATTGGATCCTTTTCTATACGCAATGTTTATGTTTCTTATTTCTTCACTGCATTTTAATACATTTTAGAAGCGTATTATTTTATTCACCAGTTATCTTGTATGCATTATAATATGATTTATTAGAAAATATGGCCTGTACATGTGATTTTGATTTTGTACGTTATGCTAAATGTTATTTTTATTTTGTATTTATTGCGAAGCTACTGAGGTTATTTGACACCAGCCGTAGTTTTTAACAACTGACCAGGGAGAAAGCAGCCGATAAGTACCATCTTATCGCCGACCATCAGCGCTACAGGAGTAATATTTTGTGGTAGCACACGAATTTGGCTAATAGGGGAGTTATTTCATAAAATACATATAATGTTTCTGTATTTCATGAATGATGAATTCGAGAAATAAAGAAAACATGCAATAATTATTTCGTTGCTACAATGATTGAACATTCATTTTATGTCACATTTTTATAATGATCGTAATTTGTGGCTTGACATTATTATATGCTGCTTAAAATTTTGAATGTACATACAATTGAAGCTATGCTACAGAGCTATTGTCAGCATGCAAGGTCGTCAGACAGAGCGTGACTGGCCATGACGACGTACTTTGGTTTGCCACAATCATACGAGTGGTTTGTTATTCCCCAACGCCAGCTGTACTCAGCGGAAATCAACAAAGTGGTGATTATATATCTTTGAACTTTAACGAATTAAATATATATAACAGCTCTCTATAAAATTACCCTCTAGTGGCAAAGTGGTATGTCTGCGGAATTAAAACGCTATAAAACGGATTTCGATACCCGTGATGGGCGGAGCACAGCTAGCCCATTGTATAAAGCCCATTGTGCTTAACTTCAAAGACAACAACGACTATAACATTATGGTAAAAATTTCAATGTAAAGACGTTTATTGTGGCTCAGTGATTTCTTTCTTTTATAGATTTCACATAAAGGTACAGAAGGGCTATCTACACACAACTATTCCCAATTTGGAAGTGATATAATAAAGGGAAAGCAGCTAGTCAACAGCAGCCACCGTCAACCCTTGAGTCCCATTTGAATTTCTGAAATTAAACAGAAATATAATTGAGGTAAAACTTTGAATAACACTTTAAAAATAAGTGAATTATTTGGGCTATATACATTTAATCATATTAATAAACATAATGAGCTAACAAAAATGTTTTTCTTAATTATTTTAATGATTTTCTAATAATTTTCGGATTTTATACTGAATAAAATTCATAAATTTGAGGATTATCTCTTGTCTTTTGAAAAAGTATTTTGACAAGTTTCAAAACAAAAAATATGGAATGACAGTTATGGTCTAATAGTGTTAGAACTCAATTAAGTAGAGTAGTCTTATGATCATTTGACGATTATAACTATAAGTATAAACCATATAATCTTAATGAAGAGAAACTGTTAGCAATTAGGACCCTTGGTAAAATGACAAAATGGTTAAACTAAAACATGATAAGGACAATATAATAGGCCATAAAACGGATTACCCTATATTAATTCATCTTGTAGCTTTATTTGTATATATGTCCAGCTAATACTCTCGCATTTCTGGAGCTAGTAAAATCAAAGTTGGGAAGTAGACTCGGAGTTGCTTGGGGGATGTATTTATATATGTGCCAATAAACCACTACCAAAGGGGCCTAAAACACGCCTGAAAGATCACCCAAGCATGATGTGGTCTCAGGGTAGGTTCTCAGGATCGCTTAAACCGAATATGGTCTCGAATTTTGTGTTCCTGGGCTCATCGGGATCCCGAAGGCAGTAAGTTTGGCTTTATATGTATCTTTGTGAGTTTGTCCAGCTAAACCCTTCCAGAGTTTTAAAGTTAGTAGGACCAAAGTTAGCATTCTTGCTCGTGTAATACGGGCGGATGTCCCAACAGGATGTTTTAAGGGCTAGACTTCTCTTGAGACAGCTATAGAAACAATTTCGGATAATGGAAGAATTCGATCGTTACATTTGTCCTTCTGTGAATCATGAGGGGACATTTGAACCTTACACAGAAGCCCAAATATATTATATTTGTAGTTATAAAATTAATAATATTTTCAATATCAGCACAACGTTTACTAGGTTAAAATTGTCACCAAAGACTAGAGAAACAAATTTGCAAAATAATTTATTAAAATTAAAAACAATAATATAATAACAAACGAGGAATATTTAAGAATAAGGTTATCAGGCACTTGTGTAGTTCCATTGACATATAAAAAAATAGTTCCGTTAATTCCTTTAGTTTTAAATATAGATATAAATAATCATGAATTGACCTTTGTTTTAATTACATTTTTGGAACTTTGTACTTGCAACGAATATACTACTAAAGATAGCTTTTAATTTTGTTATGAAATAAAACATTTACAGTTTAATAATAATGAGTACTGTACAAGTTTTGATAGGTGTTGTAAGATTTCTAGAGTAAGTTTTCAGAAATTATTAGAATTTTCCATACGAATATACATGATCAAATTAATGTAATTGCAAAGGGATCAAGGATAATACCAACAATTATTATTTTTTTGCCTTTTCCATTACATAAAATAATGGGTTGAGTATTGTCATTTGATTTTAGAATCTATATACAGAAAAGATGTTGAAGATGTTTTTGTCGTCTTTAGTGATTCTCAACATCTAACCAGTTTTCAGAACATTTGATAATAAACACAAAATATAAAATCGACCGTCAAACATCAAGAAATTCAACTTCTTTTTCTTGAAACGTACGTAATAATAAGATAGTTTTGGATGTAATGTATATCATAACACAACTTTTAAAAAACTTATATTTCCATTTCTAGTAGTTAGATCCCAGATTTGTTTAATATGAAGTTGGAGAAACTAAAATCTATCGCGCTCTGGAACGAACGAATATTTTATAATGAATTAAACAACATCAAAACAGTGGTAAATAAAATTGTTTTCCGAATAGAATAATATAAGTATATATCATACCTAGATAGCTTAATGGTACTAAACAGATACATTCCATGTTCCAATCCAAACAATATGTATAATATTATCCAGTCAGGGAATTGTCTCCCCTTTTTAATAATTCTATACAACGTATCCAAAAAGTGATTTAACATTAATTTCTAACCTTCAGAATAGAATATAGAAAAATATAGAATTTTTTTCAGGTATAAACACAGAATTCAATGCTTAAAAACATTTAAGGTGGCATATGAATTTAAATTATTTAGATATCAATCAGGTTACATAAGTTAGACTTAATGACCAATAACCAGTCTAATATACGTTTGGAAAATGCGACTACTGGTACATCTCGTTAGAAAACATACGAGAAAAATACGCATAAACCAGAGCTAAATTAATTATTGAATGCATACTGAATAGTTGGCTTTTACTGTCACTTTCATAGTGCACCCACGTTCCCAAAGTACAGAGCGCGTTTTGGGGGTAAGAGGAAGTAATGTCGAGCATTATGTGAATAACAAATAGGGTTTATGTAATCGAGTGATTGACTGAAAGCTAATGAAAAATCAGATTGCACTAATTTTTTTCTGTACATTCCCTCTATATCTACATTTTTTTTTCTAACTTAACTTTTCGACTTATGTTTTTTTCGAAACATTCTATTTCTAAAAATAAAGTACTGTAACATTCACGACCTCCAGCGCCAAATAGTTCTCTTTGATTATTGTTACGCAATAAAACAAAATATTGCATTTTTGGAAGCAAAATTGATCTTTGAGTGGTAAAAAAAGCAGAATGTATCATTGTAGAAAATCTAACGTGTGAATGCTGAGTTCTTCTCTAAGTTATATTGTGTTCATTTAGAACACATAAATGGTTTTATGTATAACTTTTACAAGCCCAACTTATTATTTGTATAGACCAAAATTAATAACTTAGAGTCCAGTGTGTGCGGGTGTTTTTCATAGCAAAGCCATATCGGGCTATCTGCTGTGTCCACCGAAGTGAATCAAACCCCTGATCTTAGCGTTGTAAATCTGTAGACCTATCGCTATACCACCGAGAGACTCTGCACAAAGTAAATACACTAAACTTTTTAACAGGAGGACATAGAGTAGAATCTTTCTACCGAAGTGTAACATAGTCACTCGTAATATACATATCATTACTTTCGTGAATTCGTTATCACCTAAGTTCGTAATTTTCTAAGGTATTCAGAAACGTTACTTACTCTCACGAATCGATCTGGCTAACGATAATAACGTTTTAAGTCAATAGCATGAACTACAATCACGCATGTTTTTTAAATCTGCATCAACTAAAATGATTTATAAAAATTATCTAGATGCAAGAAAAATAGCTGTCTGTAAAGATTAATCTGTGAGAAACAGAATAGGCAATTATTGACTCCAATATTTTAAAATCATTGTATTTTGCTTGTAGTAACCCATAGATAATATTCAGTGTTAAAACATTTTTAGACAGGATCAGATTGTTGTATTACACCAGGAAGAATAGCGTTTCGATTTTTCAACTATCTATGTGTAGAAATATGATTAATATCAAATTAACTAACATTTTGTTTCGTTTGTAACTTCTTTCTGGATAAACATGAAATTATCCACGCTCAGTAATTTCTACGTTATACATGGTACGATCAATTGAAGCATGGGATGTAACATTTTGTCATTTAATGAAACACGAACACTATAAGTTACTATCCATGGATTAACTGTTGACGACGAGTGGAGCACAAACTGGTAATATTTGACGAAGTAACCAAATTGTTTGGTGTAATTTGTCAGCTTCTGATTACTAACAAAGTCGGATAACATGAGGGTATCAGTTCTTGTTCCATAGATTAAATAACGCGCGTAAACTCGATCCGAGAAAGTTACTCAACTGTACGTGAACCCACGTTTGAACACATACAGCAACTGAAACTTTGTATGTTCATAATTATATCTAATATTGCTGTTGCTTACATTTTACTTAATCAAAACTTCCATCTACATTCCATCATCAAGAATTAATTGTGTAAATCAGTTTATCTCTTTCTTTAAACTATATATATTATCAGCTAACAAAATCATTTAGTATCCACTACAGGCAAGCAATGCTATCTTTTCAAAATGTCCAGTCGTGGCTTAAAGTTTAGCATGCCAGGTTGTGGATCAAAAGGCCTAAGGTTCGAGCTGTTGTATATCGCTGAGCATTACAACTGAAAGAGAGAGTTATAGCTGTTACAGTCAATCCCACTTTTCTGTTAAGAGTATCCATATAGGTGGCAAGTCCTGTTGGGTGGGTTGGTTTTCAACCTCTGGTTAGCATTTCTAGTAAGGAAAAGCTTTGCTTGATGCTATAAAGAACTTTGATTGGGTTGTTTAGCTCATGTGTCGTTCAGACATACGATACAAATATACAAAACTAGATAATTCACGTGATACATAAAATAAGAATTAACTGTAACTGAGCATAACACATGTAAACATAAACATTTTTACCTAGACGCTTTCTCACAAGATCAAAACTCTTGTTTCCAATAAATCTCTCTAAGAATTATGATTGACGACACTATATAGATATTATTGTGACACGATTATGTTTTACATCAGTCACTGGCCAAGGCAGCGAGTGTTATTGAAACTTTTCCTCTTCTCTAGAGAAAAGACACAATCTCTTCATCAAGTCTTGTCTAACTTAGAACAAAAGTTAAGCCTTTATAAAGACCTAACTCTTGCTTTTTATCAAAACAAAAAACCTTGTAACTACCACCTCTGGACAAAGACAGTTTACAGTCTACAAACCTATCCCTTACGGTAAAAACAAGAAAGAGACGCAAACTAGGTTTAACGAAGACAAAAACTAGACTGATCCTGAAGCTAAGATGTGCTCTACATGTTTATATTAAAACAATTTATTATTTATCATATCTTCTTAATACACCTATATACAACCATTGTCCCCCCAGTGGGACAGCGGTAAGTTTATGGACTTACAACGCTAAAATAAGGGGTTCGATTCTCCACGGTGGACACGGAAGATAGTCCATTGTGGCTTTGCTGTGAAAGAAACACACAAATGCATAAGTATTACTTTGAAAAAAGTGCACTAATATAAAAAATACGCCCATACCTTAGATAATACATATTAATCTGATCATCGACAAAGTATATTAAAGATCCAATTCCCAGACTAAAACACACTGGTAATAAAAGTGATTAGATTGTAACCAAGATTTAAAAGATTGTTTCTTATTAAGCACAAAGCTACACAGTGGGCTATCTGTGCTCTGCCAACCACGGGTATCAATACCCGTTTTCTAACGTTGTAAGTCTACAGACATGCTGCTGTGCCACTGGGGGGCGCTACAAAGAAGGTGTATATTATATATCTACTTCACAAAATGAGTGAGTTTATTGTATTAAACTTAACAAGAAAATCTTGTTGTGGTAATGTTGCTTTCAATGCTAAATATGGATATTAATCTGTTTTAATTTAAGAAAACTGCAGTAATTGGATATTTTAATCTTAAAATATTACACGTTTTTGAAAATAATTCATTCCATACTTCCTCAAAACTTAAATAAAAATACTTATAGCTATAAGAAAACATTTATATGTGTAAGCTACTTTATTTTTCAGGTTAAAGAATAAATTAATAGGATATTTGTATTTTTTATTTTTACAAAATGCGATATTCTCTTAACAAATATTCCTTTTTTACGACAGATAATTTCTGTTTGGAAAATATCTGAGTCCAATATCTCACTGGTTAAAAAAACAGTAGATAGCCACAATTGGTTTAACTAAAGATTAAAAACCAGACTGTTCTTGAAAACAGAAGGAATTCTTGGAATTGTTGAACATTTAAAATGTATTCTGGGTAATGAACGAACGCACAACTGTAAAAGTTGAAAACCTTCTTGTAATATCTTGAAAATTAAACCTCTTATACTTTCATAATTTTATTTCATTGGAAAATGTCACCTAACACAGAAAATCATATACTTTGGGACTACAGAAGCCTGAAAACATATTGGCAAGTCTTGACTTCTGTAGTCAGTAATAAATAAAGTCACATAATACTTGAATCAACTGGTAGAAACATGAAAACTGGTCAGATTCTTGCTGTTAACTTATATATATAACCACACATACACACTCACATACGTGCACACATTAATTCTGAAGAAAGCTCCATTTATTTGTACATGCCAATTAGAGTGATCATGCGGCATTTCAGGTAACTACATAGCTCTGATCATGTGGGATGTCAGGTAACTACATAGCTCTGATCATGTGGCATTTCAGGTAACTACATAGCTCTATAAATGTATAACTGTAGTTAAATGATGGTTAGTCTTCAAGATAATAGAAAAGAACGAGAGCTTATGAGACTTTCTAAGAGGAATCAGTAAATATCTATTTATTATCAACTTTGTTATCAAAGACATCTGAGTTTAGCAACTCAGAGATATAGAGATTCGACTGTCTCTTCCCTTACCATGCAAAATATATTATAAAACTTTCGTGTGCTTATCTCAAGTGTCATAGCACTGAGCTAATACGAGACTGAAGCTAAGCACTTCATTGTCTTATAGAATCCATTCCACGTCCAGTCCCTGTTATTATTATAACAATTTGAGGTATGAAACAGTTGAACGGATATGTCGTGGAAGTAACTTTTGTATGCATTACTTGTCACACTTTTCCACTACTGTTGCCTGGGGCACCTGGAGAACAATCAGTTTTAGGCGACATCAAACCACTTACACAACACCAAACAATACCAAAATTTAAGTCTGATAAAATAAGGCTAGAAATCAATGCTTTTATACCACTCAATTGCAGAAATTACCACAGCAAGGCTACTAGCAGCACTGAAGTTTACAAAAGAAAAAGGTATACAATTGAAATGCCTTCCGCATCCCTATGATAATTTATAAAATTTTAATAATCCAAAAGAAATTATTGTTCACTAGATCATTGCTTTAAATAAATTTAACTTCTTTATAAAACTGAGACAAGAAAATTACCACAGGAATTATTTTGTGTAACCAAACACCCTTTTTTGTAACCTCCAGTCCTGGACATTTGCTTATACAGACAATTTGATGTCGGTGAATCAAACGAGAATTACGAAAATAACCCTGGTTTTGTTAGGGAATAAATCTTTGACCTAAACTACATGATCATCATGCTGAGAAAGAAGGAGAATGTTCTGGTCGTCATACATAACAAAGCGAGTATATAGTACTTGGAGAGTGTTTCCACCACAACAACTAGAAACTTAGTATCACAACTAAAAATAATGTTGCATCCTAGGTAACCCTACAGTTAAAATTAACCATTAAAAACAATATTTTTTAGTTTGGTCTAGATATCCCATCATTATCAACATGCAGCAATAATATATGATAAATCACAACTGGGAACTACTGTTTGAATATTGAATTGTTAGATCAGAGTTTTCAACAAAGTATGGAAATATTTCTTACTTAGATAGATGTCGGTATGGCTTTAATAAAATAGTTTTGAAAATATATTTCCATAATAAAACTATTTAGAGATAAATATATAGTTGCATTAGTTGAAAATTATCCATCTCTGAATAGCATATCTTCATTAACAGTACTTTTGAGGTATTATGATAATCTTTTCTTAAAACAGCCTTAAAATTTTACCTTTGCTTTTACATTGAATAGC
>NW_013667708.1:38179-67435 GCF_000517525.1 Limulus polyphemus
ATTAGGGACGGCTAGAGCAGATAGCCCTCGTGTAGCTTTGCGCGAAATTCAAAAACAAAACAAACAAACATACATTGAATAGGAGCTTAAACACTTAATACCTGGAGTTAAGAAAAAAAAGAATATTTTAATGATTTTGTACTTAAATAGTAATTTTCACATACCCAACACGTATATTAATGAATAGTTATTGCAAAAAATACATGTAATTAAACACATTTAAATCGGTTAGGTTTAAAATGTAATTATTACAAAACGATCAGTAATTATAACAGAAACACTTAAATGTATCGTTATAAAAAATTCAGAAAGATTTTATATTTTGTGATTTTAAGCAAGTAGAAATTAATATATTTCATTAAAAGTGTACAAAAAGAAGCTTACCTGTTCATTTATTTGCACAGTTTTCACTGTTTTTTTTATTTTCTTTTATTCTGGGATAAGCCAATAAAGAAAATAACGGTTTTAATATAAGCATGTTAAAGGCAGGGGAAGAAGATCATCTAGAAAAAGGTCTGTGAATACGCTTGGATCATTGATTATACATCAGATAACTGCAAATAATCTGTCATACAACTGTTCACACTCTTCAGGTGTAGGTTTTGGATAATCTGAAACCTCTATGAGTTGGGATGAATGATTGCAGTTTTGTATTTTTCGCTTTTTTTTTCGTGCATTTAACATCTTTGAAATATACCACTGACAATGTTTTGAAGTAATAGCTTGGTTCTTTTTGAAACCAAACAAAACTTTTTACTTCCTACAGCAAATGATGTAGCTGCTTCATGTGAAAAGGATTCATCTCATACCTGCCGCGCATGTACAAAGAGCAGAAATCACTGTGACATCACTTTAAACAGCTTCCAATGTTGGCAAAGAGGTCCTTGATAACGTTTGAGAATAAATAACGTATACAAAAAATCAGTTGTTAAATATGTGAAAAGACATGTTAACAATGCAATTTAACTGTATAGAAATTAAGATCATGCAAACCTTGAGCATTTGTAACTCCATTGAGCGTCACTCGATTTAAACCTTACTTACTTACGCAATTAGAACTATTAGGACTTTACAATTCTTACAACATACCTTTCATTTGAAAATGCACCTATCTCTTATCCAAAATGTGAATACACAAATATCTTGTTCCCATCTCACAATAAAATATTTACTGCTATCCAAACTTTTAGAAACTTTCATTTATTGCATATTATACGTACTGCTACGATTAATTAGACAGTTGTTATGTCTGGATACACTACGGGAGGTAGATTAATTCCCCGTCTTATTCATGAGCAGTCCTAAACAAAGCAGTTAACATGATGAGTTATACTAAGGTTTTAAATGTTTGCCATGTATTTTTTACGCACTTTTCCCTTTAGGTGCGAAACAATTGTTGAAAAAAGTAAATTTGCCACATTTTTTATCATCAAGGTTATCCATAGTCACATGTTTTACAGTATTACCGGTAGACATTTAGTTAACTTTCCGCTCAGAGCGGAAGTGTTCGGGGTCATGTAGATGAGAACCTCTGTAGTAAAAAATCGAGGATTAGATTTGTTTTTTGTTCTTATTGGTTCAGAGACTTGTTGGAGAACAAATATCTTTATCTTATTCTCCAAAGTTCGCATCATTTAGATTAAAGTTTTACCGTCCTAGTTAATTGAAATCTTGTGGCACATACCACCAAGAATTAGCGAAGACATCTCGATATCTTAAAGATTGTACAAATAATCACTTTGATGACTTCAAAAACCAGTAACCTCAACACTATCACTTGTACAGAGGATTGAAAATCTTACACTAATTTTATTAATGCAAATCAACATGTCTAATGATGACTACAGAGCAGTCATCTTCCCACAACGTCTGTAGGTAAAGGGTGATATAAATGTGGGACATTGTGGGCTTGAGCGCCCACAACCTTGCTCGCTTATCATATTTTACTTTAATTTGTTCTAATTTGTTTTTATATTTTTTCTTTACATGTGAGACTTTGCGAACGGAGGTTAAGACTGATAGGCATAGACGATGTATCCCCATCACTATGTAGGTCATGTTCCGCAGTCACCTTCAAAAGCCAGGACACATCTTATATCCCACATTCTAGCCAGTGCTCTTGTGACTTTGTTTTGGTTGTGCAGCGTGTTGATTAAGAATTGTTTTGCATTATAAATATATTATATATATATATATATATGTTTGTGAATATATTTCCAGTTATCCGTATTCCATCAAAGGCGATTACTCAATACTGCACAGCCCTGACGTGATAGTTATGTAGCTATTAAACATTTTTATTATAGATGTACGCAACAATAAACACATGGTTTCTCCAGCAAAACTGTAGCTAAACAATGTAAAAAGTGTAAATGGTATCATTTTAAAGTACAACCGTCAGCGGCCACAGCATCCAAAAGCGTTGGGGATATTCAGACATAATCAACACAACAGATGCAAAACTAGAAAACAGATTAAATAAAGGGTTAGAATCTAGATGCTAGAACCCACATCATCCCAGATACCACTACTACTCACAGTCTTTGGTCAGTTATGGTTATGATAGTTACCCCTAAAGACATAAAAATAAAAATATGATAACATCAACTACCCCCAATTTTTATCAAAATTTATCATGCAACCTATACCCTTTTTTCAATAGTTCTCTTAATGTCAAGCATCGTGAAAATTTGATGATTCTGTAGGATATTAAGATGAAAAACTCGAATTTCTTTCATTTTTACAAGATAGTTTCATATTTTTAAGTTATTAGTTTATTCTTATAGAAAATGTGCAAACAATTCACAAATTTACGCTTTCCTTTCCTTATATCATGGTCTTCTTTTCAAAACGAAAAATTCTCAAAGTTTTAACACGAACTTTCTAAGACTTTCTTTTAATTTTTGTAAGACCGGATTCTATCTGATCATTCTTGGAAATGATTTTGCAGTACCTAACACCTCACCTAAGCTTGGATTAAATAATATCACCTGATTGTTTAACAGTAGGAATATTATAAATTTAGTTCTATTTAGGTTCTTTAGTAACTTGAAACGATTTTATAATATTTTTGTAGATATATTTCAAATTTTAAAAAGTAAAATTCCCTACACTTTATTTTTATTTTACCAACATTTCAGCAAAAAAAAAAAAGATCAAAGAAAAATATTAAAAAAAAGAAACTTTTTCTCGTTGATTTCGTACATAAGCTCGTATCTATTTATCTACAAAAGGAAATATTTTGTGACATTGGTCTCTTGTATAAGATTTACTTCTACAAGATTATTATTTATCTGGAAAGAAACTTACCTTGTGAAAACTTTACGGTACACTGAATGAAAATTTGTTCCTTAAGATTATTTTTATTTCAGGTGCTGTTGAAGACATCACGATAGAAACTCTGGTGAATAGGATCTACTTTTAGTCAATAGAAGATTTTACAGTTTTCATATCTAGTCCTGAAATATATTTGATTTTGAATGAAAGAGCAGCACTTGAAAGAAACCTTTCTTAGAAATGATGAGGCTTAACATTTCTGCACTACTGTACGGAGAGATAACTTGTTACTTAGTCTTTGATTTAAAAATAAAAGGCGGAAAGTTCAAAGTTTATATCAAACCCAATTAACTGGTTGATCCACAGTTTGTGTCAGTTGCTAGATAAAATACCTCAAACAAAAACTCTTTTGTAATACATAATATTACGATTTTTTGAAATATGTTATTTTTTTCAGCGAGTTTATTTTCTGGTAAGTAATATCAACATTCAGCTTGTTGTTTGATGAACAAAAATATATAAAAACTACGAAGAAATAAATGTTCCGTTAATTTAGTTGTAGAACAAAACTTTTATATACAAATTCCTTTACGGTTTAAACATAAACTAAATAATCAAAAATTACTACTCTAAAGGTATAAAAAAATTAACGTCACATTTCTTTTGTACTACTGTTTTTGAACCTTTTAACTTGTGCTCATTAAAATCCCAAATAACCTATTTTTTTTTATTCTAATAAAAAGTGTGGCCACTTTTATTAAAGTGTTAAAACTCACTGAGATCGTTTGTGTTATACTCTTATCTAAAGTAATTGAAATCGCCCTTAATTTATGTTCGATGTTGCAACTTATTTCCAATTAGAACAACTTTTAGTATAACATTTTGTTCGGGAAGAATCTGCTTAAAAAACATTTATTTTGATCTTAGATGTTTCATCTTTCCTAGCAGTTGCATCCTACCGTTCATAAAAAGGCAAAGAAATTGAATATATTTATGAATTAAGTCTACAATGAACATAGGTTAGTCTTAATCTGGTTAAACTAACAATTATCCCTCCTCCGCCCCCTCCAAAAAGAAGTAAATTATTAGTAACGAAAAATTATATTTTTGAGAAGTCACAAATCTTACGATGTAAATTGCAATTTGTTTTATTTTTGTATTCACTTTGTGACGAAACTGTTAACGAATTTGACGTTAGAAAGGATGAAAGTGTCAAGCAAATGTACATGACTAGTATTCAATAAACACAGGCACTTTATGATCTACACAAGTTATTTACATATTACCAGAGAACACTGCCTTGCAGTACAATCTCTTGTTACTGTTACACACTGTCAGTACACCGACCTCGCCTTATCTTAGTGTTTCAGACGTAAAAGCGTGTCTACGTCTTTGTTGAAACTTTTTTGTACGGTTTCCCTTTCATCTGTTGAAAATGTTTGGTGACCGAATGCCTATTCTTTTGTTTATGATTTCTATTTTCATCACTGAAAGTTAACCTACTTTTTAGTTCTAAGTTCTGTTATATTTTATGAGTACAACAACTTGAATCTAATCTTTAATTGAATACTCACTCAGTCAATTTCTCTTTCAAAATCCACTAATGTTATAATTAGTTGTTTTCACTAAAATGTTATGCTTTGTTAACAGTATTCTTTTAAAAGCTCGTAAAAAACCTGTTCACTGATCCTGAGACAAACTATTGCACACTTTCATTTAGAGGTAAGAAATTATCTATAAATTAAGTTGTGTTTAGAGGTAAGAAATCATTTATAAAGTAAGTTATAGTTAGATGTCTTAAGTCTTCTATAAGAGTTAAGTTGTGCTTAGAAGTAAGAAATTATCTATATAAAGGAAGTTGTGTTTAAAAATAAGAAATAATCTATAAAGTAAGTAATTGTAAAAATATTAAAATTTTCATCAGTTTTGGTGTTTTCAGTCTTGACTGTAGAAGTAGTAGTTCGTTGAAGTTGAAACAATCTCTTATTACAATTGTTTTAAAACTCAGATGTGGGGTATACTGGTCAGTGGCTAATCAATTTTATCTTCCACCTCCTTACAGAGAAGAATTCCAACGCTTATACATAAGCAGATCACAAACAGTATTTGATAAACAAAACGTTATTTTATCAGTCCTAAGATAGGTTGTTAAAATGTAAACAAACGTTTAAGAGTTATTTTTGCGCAAAACTGAGTCAACATATGCACAGAATCAAATATATGCAGAAAAATAGCAACAAGTCACTAAATACACAACCTACCAATGAGTAATGAACACCTCTAACAATGGAAATCGACCATTTCATTGACGCAATTTGCAAACAACCACAAATAATATGTATAAATATAGATACAGATTGGTAAATACCACATCATATAAATCGTCGGAAATTAACCGTATTCTCACGAGGTATGATAGTTTGATGATGAAAGGATGGTCAAAGGCAGGCCATTTGCATGACTACTGTTTGCATTGAAATGAAGTGACATCATGATTCTACGCACATGATAAAACAACAGTTCCTGCGAAGACCGGGTACTTAAAACCCTCACACTAACAAAAGTTATCTTCATAGCATAAGCAACAATGGCAGAATACTTAGGTAGAAGCCACTTCTCACTACAGGCAATATGGACAGTAGTGGACATCACAGAAGCTGACACACCCTCCTACTTAATAATTTTTTAAATGTTGATTTAACTCTGCACTTAATCAACTTACTAATAACTTAATAGACAGTTGTATTTCCTATTACGTCATGATATTTCATACATCTCAAGATGTAAGTATTTTGTTTATAAACTATTTTGATGCAGTGTGTATCTACTTCTGCAGAACAATGAGCATGTGAGTATTGTTTACTCAGATTTCTACATCTGTTTTTTTTTCGTTTTATGACTGTAGTTAAAATATACAAGGGCCAGTAATTATCATGTTATTTGATATTAATTACAAAATATATAAGACAAAAAAGGAATTTGTACTTTTTATATTACAATCTGACAGACTTCTGACGCATGAAATGGTCTGCCCATTTTGACTTTCTAAATATTATCCAGTATCGGGTGTTAACACTCGAAAGATCAGAGCTATATATTACTTCATATTGATCATCCTTTATGTTGTAGCTGTGTAAGTGACAGCTGATGACATCAGTACATGACAACTTACCAAACTACATCGGTTCCGGATCAACTACGACAATGAGTGACCAGAAGGTTGTGAGTGACTCGTATATAAACTATCTTGATACAGCAGATTTTTCAATGCTACCAAGACTTTTGTCTCTCCATATCAGAGATGTTAACAATATTGGAATGGCCACAACTCAATAATACTACATTTTTCCCTTCCTAGTTATGTGAATTCCAAGGGCCCCTGATGCTTCACAACTCATACTAGTGATACTCCACCCAGTACCCATTAGCGATCACAAATTTATGACAAACGAAGCAGCTTTTATCATGTGTTTTCTCTAATGGATACTCTTAGTGGATCAAGCAGTCTTTACTTAAAGCTCACCTTTCGTTGCTGACATAAGTGAAATACAATTCGAATAACATGAGCTTGGGTTTCAGAATTATCTCAAAGCTCTTAGTGAAAGAAAAGTGTTGTCGAAAAAGAAATGATTCACCAAGGACCACGATAATCTTCCATAACACTTGGGACTGCCAAATATATCAAAACACATTCAACATTTGTATTATTGTCTCATCTACTTCTTACTTTTGTAAAATAAATAAATAACCAAGCGGAAATAACTGCTAATAATAATCCTCAAAACACGCAATACTACGTGGTACAATACTGTGATAGAAATGTTACATATTACACCGATTTGAAATAAACTAACTTACAAGTGAATAAAGTAACCAGCATTCATTTAAATATACTTGGATTAAGACACGATTCGACATTCTCAGTCCATTTTGTTTATTTTGTGCATGCATCATTGCTGATTTTATTTCTATTTTAAACACACTCCTTCTGTTAACTAAGTGAATCAAGCTCATGTAAATTTCATGGTCACACTCTATAGCAATTGATAATTGGTATGAAGATTCAATTTTTGTAAATAAAGAACAGTTATAATACATTACCATTTTCTTCAGGTTTCTGAATTATAATATCGTCCTTCACTGCTCTCATTTTGTAAAATAATTGATAATTTTATAGAAGGCATAGCGGCTCATAGAATTACTCCGAGTTTTTCAAGTACAAACTTTTAGCTCAAAACTCCGTGCCCCCCCCCCCCCAGTGGCACAGCGGTATGTCTGCGGACGTACAACGCTAGAAACCGGGTTTCAATATCCGTGGTGGGCAGAGCACAGATAGCCCATTGTGTAGCTTTGTGCATAAATTCAAACAAACAAACATAGCTCCGTCATCTCTTGACCAATTTGATATTTAATTACAGTTTTGGAGTCAGGAGGTCAAACCCTTTCGATTGATATATTTGACCATGCCCAAGGTCTCATAGATTAATTTACTCAAATCCTACCTAAAATAATTTCTATTTGAGGGTAGGCTGGTAGAGATCTTGATGAATAATAAAATTTAATCGGGTGTACACGCGCCCTACGCTTAGTATTTCTGACGCACACAAATATAGCTAACAAAAAGGGAAAAAAAAGGTGTCTCACAGATTAAAAGAATTTCAAGTGCCGCGGTTACTGAGGATTTCCTCATGTTTAATTACGGCAGGCTTTGAAATGTATATAACCGAAATTTTAAAGGTTTCACAACATTGTTTAAGCACAACAACGTTTTGACTAGATTTTTCGTTATAAGTTTGCTTTGTTTGCAGTTAGGATGAAAATATTACATCTGAAAATAACCGTATGTTCATTTATTACTTTTCACAATTTATACACTTTCAGTAAAGAGGCACTTTAAACTGATTGAACAGTAATTCCAAAGAAAATAGCGTAAGTGAAAAAGCATATAGTATGAACAAATCATACCAAAATAAACCTTTTCATATTTAAATCAATGCTTAGATTTATTGCGAATTATTTTCAAAACTTTACTAACTCCTATGAGAAAAATGCTCATAAAAAGTCCAAGATCAAACTAATTATATCATGTTAAGTTAACTTGAAGTGAATTTTACGTACTTCTTACTCAAAAGTAATTTTCTTTTCACTTCATAGTAAGTTTTGAAAAGGAAAAAACCTAAAGACACATGTTGTAAAAAATATGTTAAAGTTCCTAGAATGGAAAACCAAATTCGTTTTCTTTCTTTTATTGATTTTGGTTACATAAAATTTTCTTAATAGTTAAGTTGTCCCTCTTTCTTAAGCCATATGCAAATTATTATGGACAAAATACGGATCGAGAGGCTTTTACATCGAGTAAGGACTCGATCTGTAACAAGAGCTTTAATGTGAATATGAGTACGGATTCTATATGAGGCGAGAGGCTTTAACGTAGATCTGAATGTCTGAATCTTTTCTCTGTAAGAATGCTCCTTTCTTTTCTTCTCTCTCGGAAAAATAAACTTATCAGAATCCAGCGTGTTATATCTGTGGAATATCCAGTTTGTAGCACAAGGCTTAATAGACAATGTAATCTATTACATATATAATTTACGCTGTAGGTGTTCAGCAGTTTTTCAGTCTGCATTCCTTATGAAAAATTGTAGCAGGATCTCATTTAGGTCCGCTATATGATTCATTAACAAAGAATTTCACAAGCCAGCATTAAAGAACCTGATGTACCCTTCAAACATGTTTTTTAAACTTGACTAATTTAAACGTAACACTAAGTTTGTTTGTTTGTTGTTAAGCATAAAGCTACATAATGGACTATTTGTTCTGTGCTCACCGCGAGGATCGAAACCAGATTTATAGCGGTATGATATATATAAGCTTTACATCTTAGCCAAAAACATTACTTAGTTTGTTTGTATATTTTCATTTCGCACAAAGTTAAATGAGGGCAATCTGCACTAAGTGTTCCTATTTTTTGAAATTGTAAAGTAGTAGGAAGGTAGCTTGTCAGCGCCACCTACCATCAACTCTTGGAATAATCTTGTCAAACCGAACAGCGAGATTTGATTGTCTTTCGTTTTACGCAACCAAAACCCTAAAATGCAGTGAGCGACTATTTCATTTTTCCTCATTATGGAACACCATCCACAGAACTACAGTCCAGTACGATAGTATTTGGGCCCACTTGGGTTTGAATATCTGTCAGGATGAGGTTATTTCATGATGTAACATATTATGTGGATATTTCATTTTTGAAGAAAGCTCGTCAATGAAAAGAAAGATGTAGAACGCTGAAAGCTGACGAAACAATAACATCAATAGGCCTATGTCCGGTCGTAACTTTGACAAATAGCTAGACTGAGATGATAAAATTAAGTTTAGTTTATTTCTTAATAATTCTGTAAGCATACGAACATTCCTGATGTTCTCCAAGTTATTCTGTCCCAAGTAAACCATAAGTTCCGTCAACTTAGTAACTTACTTCAGGAAGGGGAGTTATGGTTTACTGTTTTTGTTCATACTTGAGACTTGCTCATTCTCTATTTTTCTTTTTGATATTTTCAAATATATATCTATTCAGTATTGAATGTTTTGGAATTACAAGATTTTTATCAATAATTCCGGGTTGCCATTTAGTTAACGACAACATAAGTCTGCGAATTTAAACTTCTTAAAGTTGTTTTGGTTTTAATAACGGATTCTCCATAATTCAGCTACGCAGATTTCGAAAATAATATTTTTTTTCTATCACGTAAGGATTTTTTTACAAATCGAGACGAAAAAAACAAACTCTTACTCAGATCAAATTTACAACAAAAAGAAAAACATATTGTCAAAGTGCAAGCATAAACAAACACTATCCAGAAATGACACGTCATGCGGCCTGTTAACCGTTTATATACTAACGGTGTGTTTCTCATGAGATCTAGAACGATCGATAAGACTGTCACGTCGCGATTGGGCTAGAGAACTCTATAGCCAGTGTTTGTCAACATTTTAAGTATAACAAAATGTGACCCAACTTTGATAAAACTGATTCATTTATGTAAAAGTACATCTGACGTTTCGTGAAAAATCTGTAAGTGATAGAGAAAAATGGATATCATTTTTGGATTCAGCTTACAGGAATTACTGTAGAACATGTAAACATTTCAAGATAATAAAACCATCGCAGGCTTGTGTAATTCGAGACAAAAGTTTTTTGTTTTTTTTTAGGGTTTCACGTTCAATAATTGAAAGCTAGTTCTAGTTTTAATTTGTCTTTCATAAAGAATTAGTGTATTTTCTGTTTTATGCTGTTGGTGTTAATTGTGCAAGTTTTTTTGTTTTTTTTGCATAAGTATCTTATGGTATAAATCCCACACTGGGCATCCCACTTACCATATGTGCGTTTGTTTGCAGACAGACGAATATCGTTTGTAAAACCTCTCATATTCCAACCGTAACAAAATCCTTGAATCCCTCAACAACACAAGGTTCTGATGAAAAGTGGATACAACTCTCTGCAGACCCATACGTAACTGTTATGTAACAAATAAAGCAGTAAAGTCACACCCAGAAGGATAATCTTAAAGCTCCGTGATAACAACATGATATTAATTCATGTCCAAACAATTTTAAATCCAATATAAACCGTAAAAACAAGGTGAAAGTCCTAATACCAAAAAGCAAAATAAAACCTGAATTTGGGAGTTTGAGAAATATTATATATTATTTCAACCCTTCTAACATTACTGTAACGATGCAAAAAACAAAAAAAATAATACGTTTTTTAAGTGAATGTTAGTCTGGCTCTTTTACCTACAGGATGTTTAACAATTAACTTCTTGAGGCAAGAATGTTAAGTGTGTCTGTTTTTATTCCGTCGTCAGAACAAAGTTGGAAACACATTAAAGTTATCTTTTGCCTATGGACTTACTATAAAAACGGCGAAATTTAACATTTTTCTTTTGTTTTATGATATTATCATAAATTATAATCCATTTAGGCCTAGTTTCCAATGATTTGCTATTTCAGTTCTCACTTTAATTATACTTTGTTTTTGTCTCGGTTAGCTCGAGGGTATATAATGTTAGAAATCGAGCTTTGATACCTGTGTCGGACATATTGATTTTCTCTGACAGTTGGTTGTAATAGAAACAGCGGTTAAGTTTAAATATAATGTTATTTGAAACAGGTAATATAGCAAACTATTATGTTTTTCTTGACAGCTTGAAGGAAGTTTCAAACACATTAAGTTATAATTTTTCTATATATTAATGTAAGCACAGCGGTATGTCTGCGGACTTACAACGCTAGAATCCGGGTTTCGATACCCGTGGTGGGCAGAGCACAGATAACCCATTGTGTAGCTTTGTGCTTAATTACAAACAAATATATTAATGCATAAGTTTCCAGTTTCTTTTTATCCTTAAAATGATAGCAATTTAAATCCGCTTCCTTTAAACATATATCAAGAAACCCAAAGATCTATTTTTTCCTAAGACATAACGAACAGCGCTTTGTTTTGAGTCCTGAAGCTGATTACGGCCGTTGATGCACCTTAAATGCTAATGCATCATTGGTGATTCTCGAGCAGATTTACTGGTGACGCTCATCTCCTCTCCTGGTTGCCGTCTATGATTTAGCAGTTACAGACTAAAGAAAAGGCAACACTATTCGCGCCAAATCTTGAGCTACGCTTTTACTAATACCTCCAAGACTGAAAAAGCCGGGATGCTCGGCAATGGGGATTCGAATTCGCTACCCGCAGATTGGGAATCAAGCGATCTAACCACCAGGCCATGTCAGGCTATAATGAATGCAGATTGTGTTAAAATGAAACGGCCATTAAACTTTTCACAGATCGCAGATATTCTGTTGTGTAGTGTTGCGATAAAACAAACAAATAAATTAAATGTTTCTCCAGTCATATTTGTTAACATAATACGTCAAGTCCAAAAGACCAACTCGTTTATAGAAAATTAAGTTTACGTGGTGTTATTAAATAACGAAATTAACTCAACTAGAAAATACTTATGGAGTGTTAAAAAATATTGGTCAACCTTATTATTCGATTAGACTAGCCTAAAAGTTGGCGGTGATTGATGTTAATTAGCTGTCTTCCCTGTCTTTGCGCGAAACTCAACATATAAACACAAAATTATCAAAATGCTATTATTTTACGTTTACTGTTTTAAACACTACAGCTGAAAGTTGAAAGTGTCAGTACCCCGTTGTTTCTAAAACCTTGTTATTTTAGCTACTAATTAGGCTTAACATGTTAAGTGATTACTATATTTTCTGTCTTTTTATAAGGTTATTGATTTTATATAAAGACAGAGCGTTTTTCAAAGAATACTTCGCTAACCGAAAATGAATATATATATAAATTATACTGAAAATATTTGTACATATATTCCAATTTATATACTCTTAACGAGTTTGAACAGAGAGAACTTAAACATGAAACCCCCCCCAGTGGCACAGCGGTATGTCTGCCAACTTACAACGCCAGAAACCGGGTTTCGATACTCGTGGTAGGCAGAGCACAGATAGCCCATTGTGTAGCTTTGTGCTTAACTTCAAACAAACAAATTAAACATGAATTTCACGTGATAAATAAATCTTACAATTTGTTTTAAATCTATAAGTGAGCTTGTGTTAAATTCAATATGTAATTTTGCGCATTAAAAAACTTTGACAAATATACAAAATAGCTTGCCTACAATTGTATTAAAGTTACCACAAAAGTAGTGTTTAACAATATATTATATATTTCTAAGTTGTATCCAATGCCAGTACTTATAACAACCCTACGAAGTACAAGTATTTACAGATAATACGTACAACTTACTTGTAAGGTTAGATCGATGGCCATAAATTTCCCTAACAGGTCCATTTGCTATAAAACGTTTAATTATTTTTTCTGTTTACTTAGGTTAATTCCACACGTACAAAAACCATTTTTGTACTTTCCAAATCGTATATATAAGTCAGAATGATAAGCATTATGTCAAAACTACGAAAAAGGCATCAATAACTGAAGTGTTAAATATTCTATAAACATTGCATTTTAAGCTCATACGTTTCAATATATTAAACAGAAACTGTAAATTCAAATTATAAAAATAACAAAATATATCTTTAAACGAAAGATTATTACTGGAACTCAAAATCAAGAAAATGTTTGAAAGATATATATGTGTGTGTGTGTGTAGTATTTATATTCTATTCATTATTATTTAGTCTCCTCCATTTTGTTGTTTCTCCTCAGAAAACATCTGGTTACACGAGGAACGAAAGCCTTGGTACAAGGACAGTTTCTAGAACATACTGATTTATTTTACACTTACAAAAATCAGAGTTTTGTACCATCTGACCTTGGTAAAAGTTATTTGGTGGAAATAAAATCTTGTCACTACGATAAACATTTTTATACATCAATATTTGAAATAGTAAGCTGAGAAGATGAAGATGGAAAGAAGGAAATTTAAAGAGATAAGAACCTGAAGTAGATGATAGGTATCATTTTCACTTCTGTAAATTCAGGTTTTCACATCATTTCCATAAGAACGAGAAGAAAAACCTACCGGATTCAATAGTTTCATTGCTTTACTCACAGTGTTCTTCCTTGCCGTGTCGCCATAACATATGTCACTAGTAGAGTATCTTTAAAAATCATTATAAAAAATATTTAATTATTTAATCAAGGCATGCAAAATACCGTGAATAAGCTGAAAACACTTTTTCTTCTTTTTTTTCCAATCTGCAACTCTTGGAGTCCATATATTTAGTAAACGTAATATATATATTTAGAAGCGTTATGTCTGAGTCAGATACTAGTATAACTATTTTCTTTAAGTTATGTGTTCCCATACAGTATGAAAGATGAATAATTATGTTTGTATCCGTTCCCTAATGTTTTCAGACTTATGCTCCGGTATATTACAAGTACAACCATTAACTATAAGTATTTGAAGAGTTTGTTAATTGAATTAGCAAGTTCCATCAAAGATGATCAGGACGCCACCTGGAACATTTTCGGCATGAATTCATCATTTATGTGTGAGAAAAGTCAAGAGATTATCCTTGTCGTTTAAATTAATTATATATATATATATATTTCAGTTGAGCAGCTCCAGATTATTTCTAAGTAACAATTCATGATTAGTTGTATCCATAGATCTTGGATTTGTTCAATACTCTTCCGCTCTCTGTAGTTAGAACATTATGTTTGTCTCCACCAAAATTAATAACGTACGACTTGTCAGCTAGAGCTCATCTCATGTGAACAGTATAGAATATTTTTTACACTTGTACATGTGGTTAAGGAGCTCGACTTGCAATCTGCGGGTCGCGGGTTCGAATTCCCGTCCCACCGAACATGCTCGCCTTTTTACCCGTGGGGGCATTATAGTGTGACGGTCAATCCCACTATTTGTTGTTAAAAGAGTATCCCAAGAGTTAACGGTGGATGGTGATGACTAGCTGCCTTTCCCTCTAGTCTTACATTGCTAAATTAGGGACGGCTATTTTTTCTTACGATTTGTACCATGCGACCACCAACTTTTATTATATCTAATTCCTCATTGGTTGGTTATTTTTGTTTGACCATCTTGTGTATACTCGTTAAATACTTTTCTTCCGCACCTTTTTAAGTTATGCCCATGAAAAGTGATATATGTCATTCACTATTTGAAGTCTTTTTCAAGGTTCAAAGATTATATCAGTCCAAATTCTATTAAATTACCTTTCTGTACGAATGACTGTGTAATTTTCTCGTAATAGTTAACCATTCACAATAGAGGCTTACGTTTCCAAATTCTCCACTTCACCAAGCATAATTGCAAACAATTCATGTATTTGTTGAGTCTAAACAAAGTGCAACATTTCATTAATTTCACTCAACTGATTTTTACCGATCACTTGCTGTTTCAGCAAGTTACATGTGAAAAGTGATTTTATAATTCTACAGGTAATAGTTTTGCAGATCCATGATACGATATGTCTAGTTTGGTTAAATCTTTGTCACTTGCTTCTATTACCCCCAGTGCATCGTATTTTCTTTGCATAATTAAATTTTAATTACAATGCAGTTCTGGTTTTTTTCGCTGTTGTAAATGATTCATGATTCTAGCTGTGCTTAAATTTTGCAATTTCGTCATTTGCACACTGATTTGACACTTGTTCTATTTTATATTCATCTAATGACTTTCTCAATTCTATCCAGACATTTCAGTGAACGTTACTTAAGATGAAAATGAGGCTGTATCTCTGAGAGACACTTTCGAACAACAACAATTATCTATATTTATATTTTAGGTAATGAGTTGTACATTTAGAACTACATTCTACAGTTAAATCTGCAATTTGTTTATATTTGTCTGAAAAGTCTTCCAAAAATGAATGCTCTTCCAAAGGTTATTTCTCAATTTCTGATATCATATATTGAAATGCTTTATCCTAAAGTTCTTCTGTTTCTTTTCACTTTTTTATATACTCATTGTTATTGTATGTCTGCTGTAATCTTGTTAATATAGGTTCCACTGTGTCCCAGGATATTCCCTAACACCAGAAGAAATATGCTTTCTTGCAAAATGTTTTTCTGACATTAGTAACAGGCGAAAACTTACCGTACTCTAACATTTATAAACCATTCATTACATTTGTAAATAATGTACTATCACGTTCCAAATATCGTGAAATGGTTCCTTGCACTAAGGTTCTCGTGTAATCAAGCATTATGAATACTTCACTTATGACTGTCTTATATTCCCAACAATATCTTCAAATAACGATGCTTACACATCTGTATCCATCTCCACACCACTAATCTATGTATCTGGTATATGTGATTTTGTACTCACTAAATTCTCTTGCAGAGCCTATTAGGTGCACTATTTCATACGTTCATTATGTGTTTGAGTGAGCCTGTGAAGGCAGTTTATATAATTAACTTCCTAGATACCGTATTATAAGTTAAGTTGTTAATTAATGAACTATAAGTCATGGAACTGGGTATATGGATTACAACATAAATATAATGTCAACTATACTGGAAACTATGACTTGTAATGTAGTTACTCGCATTTTATGTCTGACTTATACATTTTTTGTTCTATTCTGTTGATATTTTGCTATATCACGAATTACAGCAGTATTTTATATAAAATTACTATACGCGAGTCAAAATGTTCACCAAATGCTGTTCTTATTAAATGTGGCCAATATTGATTTCACATTATTAATCAAATAAGATGTATTAATATTAATTAAATCTTGGGACAAAATTATAATTTTAAGTATGTATGACGATGTAGATAGAGGAAACTGGCTTGAAGGATTCGTACTTCATTATTTATTGTGGTTTTACCATGATATCGTTAAATAATAAGATAAGTGCTGGTTACCAAAAAAGGCATGTTGTAACTTAAATCAACTATTTTAAGAAAATTTATACAACTTATCAAGATTTACTACTGTTATTATTATTCTTGAATTTAAATAGCATTATTCAAAATTTAGTGTTAATTAAGAATTAAAAACTGTTTTATTAGAACAATTATTTTTTAAGTTTTATAACTAAAATTTCAATGCTAAAACGAAAATATTCCAATTTATTACAAATTATCTAAAACCTGAGCATTTATAATATGTTTGTATAGAGATATAAAATATTAATGTTAGGTTAAGGAAATTAAAATATTTTTGGAAGAAAATTTCTCTTCGTTTACTATAAATATTTATAATAACAAAACGCTGCTTAGTTTTACGTTAAATATAAATAATGTGTTTGAATATTGTAGTATTTTAATTTCTAGTTTAGAATAATATAAGGTATTATTATGGGAATTCATACTCAGATTATTAAAATTAATTAAATTATCAACATATATCAAAATGACAGTAAAAACATTTTTCACAATCGAACATTCTTTAAAATATAGAAATAGGCTTTTTCTTGGATCTTTTTCTTCGTGCTTATACAATAAACTATGTATGTGTGAAATAATCACACGATGGTTATTTACTGTTGTAATAACTTGAGATGTTTTCAACGTTAGTTAAGATTCTATGAATAAAAATAGTGGTTTTAATAGACAACATTTTAAATGCAAATAAGAGGCTGATTGGTCACAGTTCAACTCAGACTGGAAATTTTATATTCTCAATGTTTCTTTTAATCTCAACATTTTCTCATAAATACACTTATTCTTCCAATTAAGATGCAAAAGGTGTAGCAGTAGTATGCTGACTCAAAAATGCATTGTTTGAGTTCCAAAATTAAAGAGCATGCGCAGAATACCTAATTAATCAGTCAGCATGGTTTAAATAACATTTTAGGAGGTGCGGCAAATGAGAAAAAATTGAGGTGAAAAGAAACTTTGTAAATACTTAAACACTAATGATTATAAAGATAGGTTCCGTAATACTACTTTATTTCATATTGGTTTAGATTATTGTCAAGTACGTCATATGAAAAACGTGTCTGGTCAGTTTGTTTTCATTGTGTGGAATAATTTATTCGATATCCGTGACAAGAAACTCAGTACTGAGTGATGTAGTTTCTAAATAATGTGATAGGGGACTAGATAAGTTTGCTTGTTTGTAGATAAGCACAAATCTACATCATGGACTTTCTGTGCTTTACCGACCTCTGGTAGAGAAACCTGACTTTTTGTGTTATAAATCCTCAGACTTACCTCTGAGCCACAGGGTGCTATAAGTTGAAAGTAGATAAGTGTGAAAAATAACGTGTAAGTGTTATATATGGTTATAAAAAGAATGACTGAAATATACTGTTAGTAGTAGGGGCGTTACCCAGCGTGCCTTGCCGCTAGAGGGCGCTACACTATGGCGACCTCTGGGAGCGAGGGAAGAGGAGACGATAATATCATCTGAGAGGATGACGTCATGGTTCCACAAAGTGTCACCAGAGGGGTGCGTTGCTAGGCGAACCATAACGGACGATTAAGTAATAGTTCTAAGAAGTGGAACCAAAGAATATGCTTGTAGGCTGCCATTGCGTCATAGATCCACGTAGTAGAACCAGCACCAATTTGATCAACATAACTATATTAAACACTAATTCATTAGTTCTGTACATTTCCTGACCATTTATATTTAAATCGTTCTGAAAAAAGGACGCTTAACACCAATTCATTAGTTCTATATTTAATTACATTTTCTGACCATTTATATGTAAATCGTCTTGAAAAAGATGTTTATTTAAATATCATGCAATAATTAAAATTTACTGTTTCGCTAGTCTGGCGTTATGATATTCATATAACTTGACAAAATAATTCACTTACATATATTTTACAAAGGTGGATGGTGTTCTACATATACACACTGTGTTACTAAGGCAGATTGATTTTCAATGTGTTTAACAAGCGATTACGTCATCAATGTCCTAAGCAAAACTTATTTAATGATAAAACTACTATAACAAAGTTACACAAGTCAGTTTTTACCACACATTCATTTGAATGAAACAAATTATTTACAATTATCTGTCATGAAAAAATTTTATCATACCTAATATTTTTACAAATATTGATTGAGTTAACATCCAGAATACAGTTTTCGTTTGTAAATAAACTCTGTAACAAATCATTTTGCTACATAATAAATGTGATTAATCGTTTTATTTAATTATATTTCCTGACCGTTTATATGTTATTCGTCCTGGCGAAGAATGCACATTTAAATATCATGCAATAATTTAAAATATACTGTTTCAATAATTTATATCCGTATAACTTTAAAAAATAATTCATTTACACATGTTACTTTACAGTTTTATCTTACACGAGTTTTAAAAGGGTGGACAGTGTTACTATACTTCTACATATGATTACGTCATCAATGTTTACATTCAATTATGCTAAAACCATTATTTTAACGACAATCTTACTGTCTGTAGGATTTTAACAAATCTGCTGTTATCCATTATTTAAATGAGGTCACAACTTACGTTTTTGTTTTCAGTTGAATATATTTATTTTTATTATATGCATTTTACAAGGGTAGACAATGCTACGAAGGATTGTATACATATTTCAACGTACATTTAATTGCATAAGTTTGACAAATATTTTTCTATACTTCCATAGGACAGTATGCACCATATAGATGTTCTTTTCATTTCCATCTGTGGTTCGTTAACACCATAAAGACATTTCACTTTCACTCATTGTGGCATGCCCCCAATGAGTCTAACTTCAAAACACATGAGTTGCAAACTTTCTATATACACATAACGTATGTTTCACTAACTTTAATTTTAATATCTACTAAATAAACTCTTTAGTGAGTCGTTTTGCTACATAATAAATGAGGTTCATCACTATTATAGAATAACAACACTTACCATTTTTTTCATAAATCTTTTATGACTGAACTTTCTTGGACACATCACGACAACGATAATAAGCATATCATATACAATATTGTCCATTCTCTCTCACACACACCACATACAGACAAATACGGTATTTGCAGTACTTTTTGTTGTAAGTTTACATTCAACAGTTCTTTTTGGTGATTGTCTTTGGAATCAGTCCTAATGGATCAAAATATTCTCCTTTCTAATGTAAATACAGACCCAGTGGATATCAGATTTCTAAATTGGATCCATATTGAAGATGTAAAACTATTTTTGTACATGATAAGTTGTTGATCACAGGCAAACACATCTCCAAACTTATTTCGCGTACACAGATCTTGTGGAAGTATCGAATAAATTTTTAAAGTGTTCATAGCGTCTCTCAGACAATGTTCCATAGGACACCTGCTGTTTTGCTTTCAAAAGTCAACGAGACAACAATTATAACATATTCTGTGTTGATACAGATGTCCAACTATCTAAATATTGGCTGTTAGGGAATACAAATATCCTTACGTGATCACACCCATACAGACAACTATTATAACATATTCTGTGTTGATACAGATGTCAAACTATCTAAATATTGGCTGTTAGGGAATACAAATATCCTTACGTGATCACACCCATACAGACAACCATTATAACATATTCTATGTGGACACTAATGCCAAACTATCTAAATATTGGCTGTTAGGGAATACAAATATCCTTACGTAATCACACCCATACAGACAACCATTATAACATATTCTATGTGGACACTGTTGCCAAAGTAGGTAAATATTGGCTGTTAGGGAATACAAATATCCTTACGTTATTAATGTCAGCAGCATTTCTTTACTTTATTATAGACTAAGATACAAAATATTATATAATTAGTAAAACACAGCAACATTATTTATTATTGTAATAAATACGACTGAAAACTAACATTACTATGTCAAAGAAACACAGAAATTAGATTTATAAGCGAAGAAATATATGTAATGATATACTTACATTTCAAGGCTGGTTTATCATTCTTTCTTCCATGTAGTAGAGCTGTATCAGTCTAATTATTATTGTTGAAAAGGGACAGGGTATTTATAGTTGAAATGTGACCCAGATTTGACTGAACTTTAGACTGTTTGTTATAAACATGTATTAAAATATGTCTGAACTTGTAACTGAGCTTATCAACACTAACCATAAACAGCTAACTCTGTCACCATTCAAGTACATAAATAATTCGTTGTATCGTATAATGAAATTACATACATCTTACATGTTTATGTAAATATCATAAATTATAATTGAATCGATCTTTCATTTTGAAAATTATTCTAAGCCGAATGACACAGTTTAAACTTTTAACCATTTGTCAGGTACAGACTTGAATAGAAAGTATGGTAGCCGAAATGTTCCATCAAGTGTTGGGAATATACAATTAGTGTTTTGTATCACTATGTAAGTGAAAAAAAACTATGTTTACTGATTTTTAAATTTCAATGACATACAAAAACACTAGTTAAAGTATGGTGAACATTGACTTTTATTTTAATAAACTTTTTCTGTCTCTTCTTTGTAGCCGTTGATAGCGTGTTGAGGTCATCATCCTTCGTTTATGGAAACACTGTCTGTATAGGTGTGATTAGTCTTTTTTTCTAAAGTCCTTGAACTGTCGAATATGAATATTCAAATTGTTCTCGTAATTTGATAGAATGATGTAACAGTCGTTCCCAATAGGATAGGCCCCCCAGTGGCACAGCGGTATGTCTGCGGACTTACCACGCTAGAATCCGGGTTTCGATACCCGTGGTGAGCAGATCACAGATAACCCATTGTGTAGCTTTGTGCGTAATTACAAACAAACAAACAATAGGATAGGCATGAGATGATTCAGGTCTTTCTTCACGTTGTATAGTAGTAGAGGAAACTAACTGTCGTTTTTTCTATGTTAATGATTTTTCTTCACTGCTAAATTTGATCTTTTTTCACCATTCCAAAGATAATTTTATCAGATAACATATCAATACCATAATAAATCCACACATAAACAAAATATATGAGATATTATTAACACATGCAACCTGAATTACATGATTCCGTCCTTCTAGAAGAAAATCGTGTTCAGTTTTATTCTGTACATTTACACTAATGTTTGAAATCCACTGTTTAAATTCCTTCCATTCTGTTGAAGAAAAAATGATACCTTCCGTGGTTGGATTTTTATCAAATTCAGAATGGCAGAATTTATGTACACAGATTTCTCATTTTGATTCTTACTTAAACACTATAGTTCATAATGAAAATTAATTGAATAAATATATTAAATTAACTCTTATTAATATATACGCCGAACAAGTGTACCCTATTTTACAATTACTGAAGAAAGACCAGTGTGAAATCAATGATCTTCAAACTCATCATTCTTGTAAGATGTTAAATCATGATGAACATGTATGGCTATATTTGAGATCAGCATTGGCAAGAGTGAATAAATTTATAATTCAATCTATATTTAATCAAAGGGTAACAGTAAAATTCATCAGGTTCTATCAAAGAAACGTTCTGGAATACTGTAGAGAAAGACGACATTATCCAAGAGTTATCAAATATAATGTATATGTATCCTACCTTTGAAAATTTTAAGAGCACACAAAATCTGTAAAATAACTGTGATAACAATAAAAAAGTTCTTGACAAATTATATCAATTGTTGTTTCTTATGATAAAAGATGTTTTTCACATTTTATAAATCCAACGTATTTACACTGACTTACATCCTGATGTAATATTACTTGAGGTATAGGACTGGCATGGCCAGGCGGTTAGGGCACTCGACTCGCAATCTGCGAGATACACAATCTGTGAGTATCCTACTCCGGGATACTCACCTCCAAAATAATTTAGAGGTGTGAGAAACACCATAGGAAACTACTACATAAGGTATATAGTTGTTATAGCAGGTTAGAATAAATCAACATAAATGAAACATAAGAGGCATTCTCTAAAGCAATCAAAGTTTCTTTATTTCAGAAACTATACAAAACGTATCATTTCATAGACGTACGAAAGTTTTTCTGTACTAATTTTTGTTGCAAGTGTATCATGCCATTCGTACTGTTAGCTTACTTTCATTTAAAAAATACTTATATATGTGTCGTCTATATAGACATATATATATATACCACTAGTAACTGGGTTAATTAACTATAATTTAATTATTTTGTCTTTTTTTTTATAAAACATGGTTAAAGCGTTTTTAACTTTCCAGTTGCTTCTGTAGCTTTAACATTAAACAGTTTTTTTATCGCAAGCCTGATATTAACATTGTAGATGTGTTACCTATAAATGCATTACTTTTCAATTACTGTTATATTTGTTTACCATCATTGAAATTTGTACAGTCTGCCACCCTCTGTTAATGTGGAAACTTCAGGAGGATAAGATAAGCAAACTATATACCACTTCCAATCATGTTTGTTTTATAAGCACTAGAAATTTAATAATTGGTCATGAATTTATGTATTAATGAGAGCCAATTTAACCAATTTTGACCTGATGGTTGAAAATGGGTCGGTTGGTAAGCAGATATATTATTTGAACAAAATTGTGGTGTGCCTCCTGTGTAATATCATAGTGCTTGTTATGTCTTGTTGGTTGAAGTAAATGTAATAGGCTTAGGATTTACCTAAATATCATGATGTATTAACTGAATACGTCCAGAAGTCATGACAAAGCTTTGGTCAGCAGTACAATGCATTATTCCATGAATATAATGCTCCACGTCACAAAGAAGAACAATCTATGCTTGGTGTCAAAGTAGCAGTATCGAGTTTTCAGAACAACCCATTCAAAACCTAAATGTTAACTCCTTAGAACATCTTTGGAACTGTCTGGAGATATTCATTTAGATGTTAGATTATAGATTATTGATTATAAGTTTATACTGCAGTAGTAGAAACATATTGCGCTGAGGATCTAGTTTAATTGTGCCTCACAGAATAGCATCAGTTTTATAATGAAACATTAAGTACAATGTATCAAGTAGTAGAGTCTGTGTTTTATCTGCTTTTTTATTCACGATACAATGAACCTTTGTTATAGCATTTATTTGTGGTAGAAATTCTTTCTCTTTCATCAGTGCATCTTGTTTCCAATTATTCACTCTCGTTTTACTTACTACAAGTTAAATCTACAGTTTACTAACCATTTCCATTTTTTGGGACGGAAGTCACATTGCAAAATAATCGTTATTTGGTTTGTTTATATTTCTAAAACAAAAACACCTTTTGTGTGTATTTATATATATTTTGCCTTCTTCAAGTATACTAAATTTGGAACATGCATTTTGAGTTTTTAGGATAACGGCCAAAAATATCGATAATAGTAAGCGTAATATACCAAAGAATCAGTGACTTCTAGTCGCTACAGGTTTTACAAACATCATGTATTGATTTAGAACGTTATGTTTTTCTAAGTTTGTTGAGTAAAATTATTTTCATTAAATCATAAGTTAAATTTTGATCACTATATAATTATCCTACAGAAGATATCAATAATATAAAATTTACTTCTTAAAACTAGTTTTTTTTCTATGCAGTTTAGCACAAAACTATACAATGGACTATCTATGCTGTGCCCGCCACGAATATCGCAACCCAATATTTAGCGTTATAGGCGCTCGAGCTAAGTGCTGAACCGACTTCTTTAAGCTGCTCACGGTTTCATTGGTTCTCAAAATTACATACCAGGAGTAGCTTTTATTGTTTTATTTAAAGGAGCACTGAAGATTGATCATTTGCAGCTACGTGTCAAAAATATCAAAATTCTATTAAAATTACATGCAAATGCTTAAAATTCTTTAAGGAGAAACAATTAAATTTGTTTATCTTAGATAATTATTTTTAAAAATTCATTCTCAACACACTCTACTCAGTTCTGTTTCTACTAATGTTGAACCATAACATGGCTTTGTTTCTAAACAGCGGGTTGTGAAAAAGTAAAATAAGCGATGCTTAAAGTCTTCAAAACAAACATGAACATCACTGAATAATTACACTGTTTCACGAAAACGGTTACACGTGTGTTCATTTATGTGTTTGTTTAACAGGCTGCCAAGAAAGGTACTTTAGAAATAATTCAGTAATGTTTTATTTCTATTATTTACTTCTCATTAAGAAGAAAAATTCAATTATTGTTGTAAAAGTCATTGTTAAGATAAAAAAAAAATACTCCAATTGTTCCTTTCTGCAGGGCTAATTGCATTTCATTTCTCACTTTCTTTGTTATTTTAATGTAATCTGCAGAAGATGCATAAGAATGTTTGGTAATAAATAACTCTATTTTGCTACAACTTTTCATAAAGTGTTTGTTTGGTGGTGATAATTGCACAATTGTGAATAAACTTGTGGATATTTAGTTAAAAAAGAAACAGACGTTGTTGCTTTCTTAATTATCTTAAAGACATTTCTAAAATTCAGAATAACCCAATATTCTTATAACTCTTAAAATTACAGAATTATAATACGTTTATAGTGCATATTGATGGTTAAATGTTTATTTTAAAGTTTCAATAGTTTAGTACATATTGATGGTTAAATGTTTATTTTAAAGTTTCAATAGTTTAGTACATATTGATGGTTAAATGTTTATTTTAAAGTTTCAATAGTTTAGTACATATTGATGGTTAAATGTTTATTTTAAAATGTTCAATAGTTTAGTGCATATTGATGGTTAAATGTTTATTTTAAAGTTTCAATAGTTTAGTGCATATTGATGGTTAAATGTTTATTTAACTTTCAATAGTTAGTGCATATTGATGGTTAAATGTTTATTTTAAAGTTTCAATAGTTTAGTGAATATTGATGGTTAAATGTTTATTTTAAAGTTTCAATAGTTAGTGCATATTGATGGTTAAATGTTTATTTTAAAGTTTCAATAGTTTAGTACATATTGATGGTTAAATGTTTATTTTAAAGTTTCAATAGTTTAGTACATATTGATGGTTAAATGTTTATTTTAAAGTTTCAATAGTTTAGTACATATTGATGGTTAAATGTTTATTTTAAAATTTCAATAGTTTAGTGCATATTGATGGTTAAATGTTTATTTTAAAGTTTCAATAGTTTAGTGCATATTGATGGTTAAATGTTTATTTTAAAGTTTCAATAGTTAGTGCATATTGATGGTTAAATGTTTATTTTAAAGTTTCAATAGTTTAGTGCATATTGATGGTTAAATGTTTATTTTAAAGTTTCAAGAAAAGAAATATATCTACAGCGTGTTTGTTTATGCAAAACCTATTTGATAGACACGGTTATCTAAAGCTGTATACAATAAATGTTTATAAAATCAAACTTTTATGTAAATGTAGATAGTTTATTACAGTCTATTTTATATATATATATATATATATATATATATATATAAAATGTATATCTCACCACTGAAGCTTTCACACAGTGTGAAAGTTTATCTAGCTAGAACAAATATATATTTCCTCATTAAAGCTCTTTCACAATGTGAAAGGTTATCTAGTTAAAATAAAGATATATCTTACCACTGTAGCTCTCACATATGTAAAGTGATCTATTTAAAATCTAAGTTATATCTCAGTATTGCATCTATGACATAGCAGTGCACATTTCTTCAGATCTAGAAGTTTAATAGTGAGACCAAAGCTGTATCTCAGTATTACAGCTGTCAGATAGTGATGGACGATTACTAATTACATCAAAGTTGTAGCCCAACACTGCAACCATCAGATAGTGGCGAAATTTTATTAGTTATACAAAAGTATATCTCTATATTGCAGCTATTTCAATTTCGCGGAATATTACTAGTTTGATCACAATTGTATATAATAGGTAATATTGTACAACGATAGAAATTTACTAGATAGATGAAAGTTTTACCTCAGTACTGTAGTTATTATATATAGAATATTGGTAACTAGACCAAATGTTTACCTCTTAATATAATGATATATATAATATATCATCCTTATATAGTTATAGAAAATTACAAGCTAGCTCTAGCTTGTATCTCGGCATTCTAATTATTAAATAATGTTGAAAGGTTACGAGTTAAAGCAAAAGTGTCCCTGTACTGTGGATATTACGTAGTGATAGAATGTTGCTAATTAGATTAGTAATTAACTAGGTAAAAGTGATTAATTTAACTATTTTGTTGTTCTTTCTATATTACTACATTATACCAGTGAATTAAAGCATGTACATCAGAAACTATTTTGTCTGATAATTTCCCTTAGAGCTTTATAGGTGTTCTTTTACTGCATATATACTTTTCATTGATGTAGCCATATTTTTAAACTGTTTTCATATTGAATAACATTAGGGCTAAGGAACATAGAGAAGAAATGTGAAATAGAACTAACATATATATATATATATATAACCCATGAAGTAAGCTACAGAATACAATCAAAACATTAAGATAAGTAAACCTATTTATACATAAGCATACAAACAGAAAAATAAATACTAATACATCAGTCACAATTTAGGATACATAAATTATAGGATTTCTGTTTATTGTTTAGATCGGGATGGTTTTCGCAATTAGATTATTTTTTTTAATCGGAGTTTGCAATATTTAAGCCCTATTCTAATGATAGTAAAGCTGTTGAATTATACGTTATGGTCTTTGGTTACTTCATGTGATTGAGTAACAAGATTTTACTAGCTGAAGACCCTTAAGTGTACACTAGATTTCAAATGGTGCTTAGTTTAGCCAATATATGTGTGACTTAACAGTCATTAAATGTGTATTTGAATGTGAATCATGATCGAAGGATTGTTCATATTCGGTCCTTATACTGAAAGAAGTTTTTAATTCGGAAACCAGGTCTAGAGATAAGTTTAATCTGAATTGAAAGAATTTTTTTGAATCTGTAAACTCTGGAAACCCATGAACAGTAAACATATAACGTGAGGAAATTGGCAGAAACGGTAAAAACGTGTCGTTAATTAATGTAGCTCCTGCATAACACTAGTTTGAAATCAGGCGGGAAGTTATCTATTTATTTCAGCTCGCAGTGACATAGAAAGTATTTCGAATGGAGAAAAAAAAATACTTGATATTTCGATGAGGAGGAGCACACTTTGAGACTAATAATGGTTGGAGACGGTTTGAATGGGTAATGAAGAAAAACTTTAATATACCTGATAATGTCAAAACCTTGTCGAAACGTTGTACATTTGCTGTTACGCTAAACTTATATTAAAGTTTTCTTCGTTATCCATTCAAGCCGTCTCCAACCAATATAAATACTTGATATATTGTTTCAAATGCAATTCTCAATTGAATTTGTATGCAGTTTACTGAACTCATTTTTAATAATTAACCCCTGTTTTGTAGGGAAAGCATAAATATATGAGGCATTTAGATACAGCAATCAATTTGTGGAAAGGAAATTGTTTTTACTATTCAAAATATCATGTGTAGTGGATCCAAGAAAAAGTTTCCTTAAAAAAATGTTTAAGTTATATTTCGCTGTATAGAAATTAATATGAAGAATAAATGTTATAGGTTCTATTAAAGAAAACAAGTGATGGGCAACCTTTGTTGTTGGAAGGAGAGAAGCTGTCGAAGTATGCGTAGAGATCATTAAAGGATTTATTACTGTATATAGACAGATAAAAAACATTAGGGTCATGATGTATAAGGACGTCTAAAGAAGGGCAGACTAAGGTTGTTCTGTTTCACAAGTAAAATTTATCTTTGGTCGACAAGAGTTTTAGATAATCCTTACATTTTAGGTTCTTTATCTTTAGAGTATAATATTACAAAATTATTATCAGTATTCATTCTATAATACTTCAGTTTAAATTCATTCACACATTCCTCAGGTCTAGTGTGGTGGTACAGATAGAAGAAAATGTATTAAGGTCTTGTATTGTTTATTTCTGAATTTCGCGCAAAGCTACACGAGGGCAATCTGCGCTAGCCATCCCTAATTTAGCAGTGTAAGACTAAAGGGAAGGCAGCTAGTCATCACAACCCACCACCAACTCTTGGAATACTCTTTTCCAATGAATAGTGGGATTAACTATAGCAATATAACGCTCCCACGGCTGAAAGGGTAAGCATGTTTGGTGTGACGGGGATTCGAACCCGACACCCTCAGATTGCGAGTCGAGTGCCCTAACCAACTGGTTGTAAACCACGATCCAATAGTCAATTGAGTCTTAGATTGTGAAGACTCAGGTAAAGACCTTTGGAAATGTGTCACTGAGTTGTACGTCAGTGAAAGTAGAAATAACTTTTGATCAATCGATGTGTTCGAAGGAAAACGAAGTTTGATAATAAATAAGATTACGACACTTATGATATACAACATTGTTTATTGACAAAAAGAGGACATAGATAAAAGTTTCGGAATTCTATTAGATTCCATCTTCAGTATCTAAAGCAAAATAAAATAAATTTACATAAGTCTTTGGACATTGTCAAAGTACAATTGCTAAAATGGATTTCACATTAGTTTTTAAATACACATCACGCATAAAAAATGTTTTTCCTACTGAATATCTCCTCCCCATTCCTTATTGTTCTTGGCTTGTCTATCTTTACACGTGTGGAGACTGTAAGGCCTCCTATATTGA